>NC_141076.1:34873947-34958947 GCF_041138505.1 Cibotium barometz
GTTCGATAGAGAGGCATTTGACCCATTGCTGTGAGGCACACCCTTCCCAAGGGCGGCCATAATTGCTTCATATTTCCATGATTACTCTAGATCTCCCTCGTTGTTCGACCATCAATCCCTTATGCACTATTTACAAGGTTATTAATGGCCTTTACATGTCCATGCACCCCTTTTTGTGGCAAGGAAACCTCGACTTTCCCGTTTGCGTCATGCTGCTGCCACCTAGCTCCTTGGTATCTACACACCTGGCTCCTCGGTATTGATACACACCATTATCATATTTACACATGGGGGGTCTAATTTTGGGCTATTTTCTTTAGCATTTTTAAATCCTCTGGAATCCTATCCTTCTTCCTGCTCCTGTGGCTGATATAGATTCCATTTTCTCAATCATCTCTGGACCAAGATTTTGAATCCCTTTTGGACACTTTCTCCCTTCATCTCGCATCTTTCCATAATAGGGCTTCAGCCTATACCCATTTACCGATTTCCTGAGTTTTTCACCATCCAGAATCACTAGCTCAAAAGTTCCTACCCCTAGCTTTATGACAATCCTGTATGGGCTCGTCCATCTCATTTTCAATTTTCTTGGGTGGGGTCCCATTCTTGATGTAAATAGCAGGACAGCATCTCCTTCCTCAAAGATCTTGAACCTTGTGTTCCTGTCCACCTGCAGCTTTCTTATCTTTTGCATAATTTCTGTTGTCCAGGTGTTGTGCAATCTTCTTTTATCAAGCTTCAGGAGCTGTTCAATCTTGTGCATCTCTGATTCTTCCGGAGAGAGCCTTTCATCCACTACTATCTTGAGACTCTGTGTCAGGAACTCCATGGGCACTATTGCTTCTAGTCCACACACCACACTGAATGGTGAGAGTCCTATTGTATTCTTATAAGCTATCTAGAATGCCCATAATAGTGCCGAGTGCAGCTTCATGTCGTCCCAGTCGTTCCTGTTCAAGATAGTAAATGAGAATAGGAACGACTGGAACAAGCTGCACTCAGCATTATAGGCATTCATGTCCCAGTCGTTCCTGTTCAAGACAGTAAATGAGAACAGGAACGACTGGAACATGAAGCTGCACTCGGCATTATAGGCATTCCAGACAGCTTATAAGAATGCAACAGGACTTACACCATTGAGGGTATTATTGGTGGACTCTGCTTTCCCATTGGCTTGTGGGGGGTAGTAGACTATCAACTTCTCGTGTATTATCATGTGTTGTTTCTTGATCACTTCCGAAGAGAGCCTTTTAGCCACCACTGCTATCCTGAGACTCTATGTCAGGAACTCCATGGTCACTATTGCTTCTAGTCCATACACCATACTAAATGGTGTAAGTCCTGTTGCATTCTTATAAATAGTCTGGAATGCCCATAATGCTGAGTGCAGCTTTGTGTCCTAGTCGTTCATGTTCTCATTTATTGTCTTGATCAAGATTCCCTTGAGGATCTTATTGGTGGACTATGCTTTCCCATTGGCTTGTGGTGGGTAGTAGACTATCGACTTCTTGTGTATTATCATGTGCTGCTCTGTTAGTTTCTTGATCACTTCATTAATGAAGTGAGTCAATTGATCACTTACTATCTCAATAGGGCATCCGAATCTTATCATTATGGTTTCATAAAGAAACTTTGCTACTACATATGGTGCCTAAGGGCCTTGGACTCTACCCATTTTTTGCAATAATCAGTGGCCACCAAAAGATGAGCTTCCAAGACCTTTGGGTCATACCTTTGCACAATCCTTTCTATGTCTACTTCAAACGAGAAAGCAGATCTGGATTTTGCTTTAAGATCTGCTCTTCTCCATCATCTTCTACCCCTAGTTTAGGCCTTCTGCATGCATTAGTTGGTTTCCCAAGCTTAGCCTATCTTTTCCTACAACACTGAGATGTAGACCTTCTTTTTGCCTCTTCTGATCGCGATCTTGTCCGTCTCCCAATTATGCTTCATTCTTCCACTCCGGAGCCAAGGCCTTCCTAGGAGCATGGGATATGCACCTGCTATCTCAGTCACTTGAGAACAATGAACACAAGAGTGAAGCTACATCCTACCACCTCTATCTGTTCTCCCTTGATTATCCCCACAAGTCAGACCCTTCTCTGGTCAGCCATGTGAATCTGGAATGGAGCAAGCTGCATGTCACTGATCCCTAGCTTTTTAGCCAGGCTATCTGATATTATGTTTACCCCTAACCTACCGTCTATGTATCACAGTCCTGAATAGTTTCCACATTTCTGCATTCTGTTGCCGGGTTTTTTGATTCCTACAAAGGCATCTATGTCAGTTTTTCATTTGGTATTATGGCCTCCAGCAACTTCTATCTGTAGTTGGGAACTAGTTTCAGCATTTGATCCAAAGAGATATTCAATTTCATCTTGCTAAGATCCTCCCATAAGTCATATTCCTTCCTAGAATTGCTACTTTTCTCCTTGCTAGTGGGCTCATTTTGACCTCTGCATGTTCTTTCTTCTTCTTGGTTTGCTTCTTTCTCCTCCTAACTTTCCCTTGTCAGTTTTCCATTTCGGATATTCTCTAGATTTTCTTCTACTTCTTTTCTTGCAATGCTTCTGCTGCTCTGGGATGTAATTGGCTCCAGTTGGTATTTTCACGTATGTCCTCCAGTTGCCCTTTAGTTGTAGACCATCTTCTTTCTTGCCACAATTTCCTCTCTCTTCTTGATCAGGTTTATCTTGTCCGAATTTCCTTCAAAGTTTTCCAGGCATTGGCTTTCTTGTATGATTCTCATCATTCCTTGTGCACTTTGCACTAGTTTGGTGATCTGGTCACGGTCTTTCTGTTGTCTTGCCCACTACTCTGGCTTCTATTTCTATTCTGGTTCATCATTCCTGCCTATCAGCATCTTGACAAGTCCTTGTGATCTTGTCACTCACGGCCACCAATTCTGGTGGCTTTTGTTTTCCTACCCCATGGTCTATCTTCACCATATTCATAGTCGCATCATTTCCTGTCGTGTTTGCCTCCCTTGTTGGCCTCATTTCCTACAGTTCCTGCTGAGTGCTGAAATATGGGGCAGTTGTTCTATCTGTGCCCTAGACCATTGCAATAGAAGTTGGCTCCCCTTGGACCAAATCTTCCACCTCCTCTTCCGTATGGTCTAGGTCCTCTGGTGACCTAGTTAACAATGGGGGCTTGCTGTTGCTGCCTTTCCACTACCCTTGGGCTCCTGTTTCGTATGTTATAGTAGCATGTCTCTGTAGAGTGAGTGTCCCTTCCACTAATGGTTCACACTTGCTCTGTGCCTCTTAAGTAGCACTCCTCTTTCATGTGTCCTTGATTTTTGCACCTCGTGCACCAGACATCTAGTCTAAGTCTAGATCCTACGTGTCCTCTGGCAATCTTGGCTAGGGCTGGCCCTTAGTTCTTCCTAAACTTTCTCAGTCTGCTTCTTGCCTTTCTTTTCCGAGGCTTCTGCTCTTGGACATCTGACTCTTAACTAGATTATGACTCTGAGGTATCTTCTCGGAAATGAGATTCCAAGGTTTCTTCCTCTTTTCCTTCTTTTTATTTTTGGAGTCTTTGTTTGTTTACTTCAGGACTCCTTCATATCTGGCGGCTCCTACCACCACTTGTTCGAGGGGTCAGGGCTTCCAGGTCGTATGAGGCTACTGCCTTTTAGAGCTTCTCCCTCAGTCCTCTCACAAACCACTAGCTCAATACGGCTGGAGCGGGACAGTTGGGCTGGCCCAAGCGCATCAGCATTGCTCTAAATTCGGCTGTGTAGTCTTCTATTGGCCTCTTTTTCTGTGTCATCCTCTGTAGCTTTTCTAGTACTTCCGTTATGGTCTTGTCTTTCCTGAGTCTTTTTAGGAAAACCTTCTTTATCTCCTCAAATATCTGGAAGTGCTCCAGACCGTACTAGGCGTACCAGAGCAGGCTGGTGGCTTTGCTACCCAACGTTGTAGCAACATACTCTGTATTTTTCTCCAACAAAGCTCTATTTGCCTAGAACATGATTTCAAAGGAAAAAATGTGGGCATCCGGGTCCTCCTCACTCTTGCCTTTAAATTTTGGGTACTTGAGGGACATCCTGCTCACAACTACTAGTTCTTCCCCATCCTGAGCTTCTTGCCTCTTGTTTGGTGGTTCCTATGACGGTCTTCTTCCTAATTTCTTGGTGGTTCCAGAATCAGTCTTTCCTGCGGCTGTGGAATCCCATCTAGTTCCTGTTGATCTTCTTCTTGATTCCTTAGTTGTTCTAGAATCATTAGTTCCAGTTGTTGTGGGATCCCGTTTGCTAATCTTCTTGGTTTCACTACAACAGAATAAGGGTTTAGCAGTGAAAATAGTAGCGCTTTTATAACTAGATAGGTATGGAGAGGTTGGGCCCATTTTATTGCTAAACACACTGCAACAGGTTTGCTGCTCATCAGCAACAAAAATAGCAGCACTTTTTCACTGCTCCATAGCAAAATATCGTTGCTCCATTAATGAAATATCATTGCTTCGTAGTGAAATATGGCTGCTATTTTTGCTATTAAGCAGCAAAAGTACTATAGAGTTAAAAAAATCTGGGGCAGCAGACTCGAGAGTCTACACATGACTCCCTAGTCTGCCTCATCTCTTTTTTTCTATTGTAGACACAGTAAAACTAAGACAACTTCATGTCCATTTCAGAATCATAGACAAGTGTAATGTAAATAAAACTTGACAAATACAAAAACAAATGACAATTACAACTCATGGTTTTAGGAATGTTGAAATTCAATTACAATACTTGGCGGAGTTACATAAGTGTATACTTCCAAAAAACTCTTATACAATATAAAGCGTAATGAAAAACTATAGAGCAAGGGGGCTACATTGAGGGGATCTATATCTCATGCATTACGATTATTATTGTTCCTTGCAGCTCCACCCCCTTCACTTCTCACATTTTCATTGCTTCTTGCTTGGACATTTGCACCACTGCTTCTAGTTACATGATCCTAAAACACAATAAAACTATCATAAGTGAAAATTAGTTTTGCAAAAACAAAGAGGTTTAGGGTTTAGGAATATATGTACTTGCCATGCTTGTCAAACATGTCCTCCAATAATATTAAAATATCCTTCATCTTGCACTCTTTCAAATAGAGCTTCCAAACCTCGTTGTAATGCAAAATCATATTCATCTTGCATAGGAGGGCGGTCCACTACTTCAAGCTATAGGCATACAAACAAATGAACATTTTAAAAAGTTGTTATTTAAGATAACCTTCTTTAATTAAAAGATAAGATACAATTTGAGGCGAATATATACTTCTAAATATTGTTGGGATATCAACTCCTCCTTCACGTGTAACGTCATGCCACAAGTTATTTGCCATCTATTAGATCCAAGAAAAAACATAAATACTTAAAACTCTTATGCATATGGCCTTATGCATATAGCCTTATACATATGGATAATGCATAAGGTACCGGCATGCATAGATAGGTACCGGCATGCATAGGAAGCTATCGATATGCATTGGAAGCTACCGGCATGCATTGGTAGCTACCAGCATGCATAGGAAGCTACCGGCATATCTAGGTTGCTACCGGCATGCATTGGAAGCTACTGGCATGCATAGGTAGCTATCGGCATACATTGGAAGTTGCCAGCATGCCTAGGTTGCTACCGGCATGCCTAAGTTGCTACCAGCATGCATTGGAAGCTATTGACATGCATAGGAAGCTACCCGCATGCCCAGGTTACTACCAGCATGCATTGAAATCTACCAGCATGCCTAGGTTGCTACCTGCATGCCTTGGAAGCTACTGGCATGCATTCGAAGGTACCGGCATGCATTGGAAGCTACCGGCATGCCTTGGAAGCTAGTGGCATGCATAGAAAGCTATCGGCATGCCTTGGAAGCTACCGGCATGCATAAGAAGCTACCGGCATGCCTAGGTTACTACCGGCATGCATTGGAAGCTATCGGCATGCATAGGTAGCTACCGGCATGCATTGGAAGCTACCGACATCCCTAGGTTGCTACCGGCATGTCTTGGAAGCTACCAGCATGCATAGGTAGCTACCGGCATGCATTGGAAGCTACTGGCATGCATGGAAGAAATAAAAAACCCTAAATTTACAAACCCTATAACATGTAAAAGCGTAAGAGAAGAAACATACAAGAAAAAGATCTCTTACCTTGTGAGGCTTGTATGTGTTGAAAACCTACCAAAATGAACCAAAATAAGAAAAAAAATATTAATAACAAACCCTAATCTTAAAAGCCCTAAAACTTACAAACCCTAATCTTAAAAGCCCTAAAACTTACAAACCCTAAAAACGTGTAAAAGCATGAAAGAAGAAACATACAAGAAAGAGATCTCTTGTGAGGCTTGTATGTGTTGAAAACCTACAAAATTAAACCAAGTCAAGAAAAAAAATTATTTAAAAAAATCAAGATCTCTTATCAGATGAAGCTTTAATGGAGAGCTCTAATTAGGAAAAAAGAAGAAGGAAAAATACTCGTAATGGTTAAGCTTCAATAAGAAGGGAAAAAGAAGAAAAGAAAAACTTAAAAGAAAGGAAAGAGAAAGGAAATAATCATAAGAAAGCTTTCATGGAAAGCTTATTTGCATAGGAGATAAATGAAAAGAGTATACATACCTTGCTTGAGCTTGAGGAGGATAGGGTAGGAGAGGTAGAAGTGATAGATAAGGCATAACTTGCAAAAAAACTCAGAGTACAAGTTTATTGTATTCAAAAGATAAAACTATGTGGTGGCAAAAGAAGCGGTAAAAAAGCGTAATATTTTTACAATATAGCAGCATTTTTTTGCCAACGATATTTCGCACACTGAGCAATGATATTTCGCTACTAAGCAGTAAAATTTCACTATAAAAACACTGCTCAGCAGGCAAAAAACGTTGTAAATCGTTGCTCAGCATTGTGAAAACCCCTGATATTTTTCTTCCGAAAATGATGCCAAAATGCTGCTAAAAATCGTTGTTGTGCTTTCAATATGTTTGTAGTGTCGACACGCGGTGCAGTGGTGCTTCTTGTTCCACAGCTTCAACCTTTCTACGGCAGTATTGCTTTTCCCTATTTGATCTTCCTTCATTCTCCATACCTACTCCATTGTGCTCTTATGATTCTCTAGTTAGCATTCCTGACACTAGTTAGTGTGTGCTTTCTTTCTAGGCTTCTTTTAACTAGTTTACTCTAGTAACTATGCAGGACTTAACCTATACAAGCCTCTATCTCTCTACTCCCCTTTCTACCGTGCCAGTTCCCCAGTAGAATCACCAAAAGTGTCAGTGTCCAGTCAAGATCCGGCACTTGCGTGGTTCCAAACCACCTAATCGTCTCCGAAGGAGACGCGACTAATACAGATGCGCCCAACACGATAAGTTGATGCTAGCGTGTTGCGCCATCAATTTGCCTATACTAAAGAAGTTAGTTATGATAGCGTAGAGGTTAGCTCCTACATCTAATGAGATCCTAGACGTAGCTCTTGATTCTATTTCCATAAAGGAGTCACGTCTGGACAGGAATGACCTTAGACCCAGATTCCAGTTAGAAGACATGTTTAAACTGGAAGCACTAATACAATGTAGAAACCAAATAGAATTGCACAGTATATAGAATGAAGAACTACACCAATAATCACTATATATCAAAGTCAAGGCTTAGCCCAAAGTACAATGCACTAGTCCACAGTTGACACTCCCTACTCCTCTCTCTCCCTCGTATCCTGGATAGTGTTTCTTTTTCCCTTTTACATTTACCCGGGTACTACCCATTGGCAAGATTCAGTTACAAGGTTGTTACAAGAAAGTTGTTGCTCAACAGATACACAAGCAAAGGCTAGGCATCGGGCCGATGGTTGGATGACCCCCAACAGCTTGTTCTTTCTAAGTGCAAGGTATGGGCTTGATTATTTCAAGTTTTGAAAGCAAGGATTCATCTAATTGGAGTGATTATTTTAAGTTTTGAAAGCAAGAACCGTATCGCCTGATTGACTAGATTCAGATCAGCTATGACCCCCTTTAAATTTTTTTCATAAATATAGTAAATCTAAGTAATATAATAAAATTAAAGTGATAGTAGTGTCAATATACAACGTCCTCCCCGAACTGGATATGAAGGTCTCCCCTCATGTAGCTCTTTGCAACACTTTTGAGATAGTGGTTTCCATCACATATGCTTGGACTAAAGGAGAGAGAGGAAAAGAGAAAAAGAGAGAGAGAGAGAGAGAGAGAGAGAGAGAGAGAGAGAGAGAGAGAGAGAGAGAGAGAGAGAGAGAGAGTGCATGTGTGTGTGTAGGGGGGAGATAAGAGGAGGAGAAGGGAGGACAGAGAGAAGAAGAGATGGAGGGGAAGAGGAGAGAGGAAGAGAAAAGCATAGAAGGGAGGAGAGAAGAAGAGAAGAAGAGAAGAAAAGGAGGACAAGAGAGAGAGGGAGAGGAGAAGGGAGGAGAGTGATAGGAAGGGGAAGAAGAGAGAGAGGAGAGGAGAAGGGAGGAGAGTGATACGAAGGGGAAGAAGAGAGAGGGATAGAGGAGGAGGGGAAGGGGAAGGGGAAGGGAATGAGAGAAGAAGACGAGGAGGAGAATCAAAGGAGAGGACATGAGAGGGAGGGAAGAAGAGAGAGGGATAGAGGAGGAGGGGAAGGGGAAGGGAGGAGGGAATGAGAGAAGAAGACGAGGAGGAGAATCAAAGGAGAGGACATGAGAGGGAGAGAAGAGACATAGAAATAATAAAAAGAGGAGGAGAACAAGGAAGATGAGGATGAGAGAGAGAGAGAGAGAGAGAGAGAGAGAGAGAGAGAGAGAGAGAGAGAAGGATTTTATAAAGGGGTAGGGGCCCGAGGTGCCAATGCCTTGGCCCTTACCAAAAAAAATGTAAGGGGTGAGGCATTGGCGCCTCAGGCCCCTCCCACCCCTCACCTTCTCCTTTTCTCCCCCTAACCTATACTATTTGTCTCTATTATATATATCATATATCTGTAATACTACATATATTCTTGAACTATATATATATATATATGTATGTATGTATGTATGTATATATTCCTCTTCAGAGATGGAGAAAAATTACGTGACTAAAGATCTCAAAAGACAGCCACCACTATGGAGGGGATGGTGATTTTCTATTCCAAAAGCTTTGGGAGTGATCAAGCACAGTGTGCGAATTGCGGCCTCACATACTTGTGTTTTCTAATTGTGGGGTATGGGCTTAATTATTTCAAGTTTTGAAAGCAAGGATTCTCTAAGTCTCTAATTGGAGTGATTATTTTAAGTTTTGAAAGCAAGAATCATATAGTCTGATTGACTAGATTCAGATTAGCTACTATGACCCTTTTTAAATCATTTTCATAATTATAGTTTATCTAACTAAAAATGAAAAGAGCAAAGTGATAGTAGGGTTAACATACCAGTTTCCTCCGTGAAGGTCTCTCCTCATGTAGCTCTCTACAACACTTTCGAGGTAGTCCTCACATCACTACTTTGAGGTAGTTTCCATCACATATGCTTGGACTAAAGGAGAGAGGGAGATAAGAGGAGGAGAAGGGAGAACAAAGAGAAAAATAGACTAGGGGAAGGAGAGAGAGGGAGAGAAGAAGAGGAGAAGGGAGGACAAAGAGAAAAAGATACAAGGGGAAGAAGAGTGAGGGAGAGAAAAGCAGAGAAGGGAGGAGAGAAGGAGAAAAAGAGAGGAGGAGGAGAGAGAGAGAGAGCGAGGGAGAGAAAAGCAGAGAAGGGAGGAGAGAAGGAGAGAAAGAGAGGAGGAGAGAGGGAGAGAGGGAGAGAGGAGGAGAAGGGAGGAAAGTGAGAAGAAGGGGAAGAAGAGAGAGGGAGAGAGGAGGAGGGGGAGGGAGGAGAGGAGGAGGAGGAGAATCAAAAGGGAGGACATGAGAGGGAGAGAAGAGATAGAGAATTGAGAAAAAGAGGAGGATAAGAGAGAGAGAGAGAGAGAGAGAGAGAGAGAGAGAGAGAGAGAGAGATAAGGATTATATAAAGGGGGAGGGACCCAAGGCATCGGTGCCTCGGCCCAAAAAAAAAATTAAGAGGCTGAGGCACTGGAACCTCCAGCCCCTCCCCTTCCCACCTTATTCTTTTCTCCTTCTCTCCTCTACTATATATATTTTTAGGCTAGGCTATATATATTTTTGGGCACACCTACAGCCCCTCCCCTTCCCACCTTATTGTATGTCTCTAATACTATATATATATATATATATATATATATATATATATGTGTGTGTGTGTGTGTGTGTGTGTGTGTGTGTGTGTGTGTGTGTGTGTGTGTGTCTAAAACTATATATACAATTCTTTTTTTCCCATTTTTTTCATCCCTCTTTCACTCTCTTGCCCACATACCATCTCTAATATCTTCTCTCTTTCTTTTCTCCACATCTCTCTTTTCCCATGTCCCTTTCTCTTCTTATTCTCTCCAATTTCTTACACTCTCCTCCTCCTCACTCTCTCTCTCTCTCTCTCTCTCTCTCTCTCTCTCTCTCTCTCTCTCTCTCTCTCTCTCTCTCTCTCCTCCTTCCTCTCTCCATTTTCTCTTTCATCTTATCTACCTCTCTATCTTTTTGAACTTTCTCTCTATCTTTCTCATTCTCTCTCTATCTTCTCTATTTCTTTGCCTTACAATATCTAACTCTCACTCCCCCTCCATCTATCTCTCTCACCTCATATCTCCCCACGTTGCTTCTTTCACTCCCCGTGCTACATCTCCTAGAACCCACTACTTCAACACCAAGAATCATGGCTACCTCAATCTCTTTCCCCACATCTGTCCTCTCACAATTCCTCTGACCAACAAAAAAGCTCTAATGGATCTCCCCTTCTTAAAGCTTCATACAAAACCAAAGATGTTTTGATCTCTAGATGTTGTTGTTCTCATGGGTGTGCCTAAGGAGTAATTGTGTATTACAATGGAGGGAGTGCCAAACCAAGACGATAACACAAGTTACATTTTGGATGCTTCCTTGACATGTGAGTATAAGGTCAATGCCCATGATGAAACAAAAAAAATATCTTTTGATGAGCATGTAGACGCAAAAAGTCCAATCACTAAAAGAAAAATGGGGGAGTCAACATGCTTCATCGATGTGCTGGACTTAGAAAGCCCTATCTTTCCACGAGGGCAAGGAAGCATAGAACCCATGGAAGGGGTGTGTCATTTGTTTGATAGGGCCATCACATAACAAAACTGCAAAGAGTATGGTTGATTATCTAATAGCTTTTGAAAAGGATAACAGTCTTTCTAAATTACTTTGCAAAGTGGAGAAAATTATTCAGGTAATAGAGATGCCTACACATTATGATGGAAATATGGCTCTAGAATTTCAACCAACCTACGCGGCGGCAAGTGCAAGGGAATGGATAGCATAGAACAAAAGTATGACCCCACACTTTTCAAACACCCAACATTGTATTTCCTGGCGTATGTAGACAAAGTTAGTGTTTGGGTGCTATAAGTTTCCCAAATGAAGAATGCCCCCAACTAGTGAATCGCTATCAAAGAAATGAAAGCCACTTCAAGGGAAATCTAAAGAACCCATGTGTAGAGAGTGTGAGAAAATGGTCTACCGTTTTTGCAACAAGCTAGCTATGTGCATGGAAAGATGTGATTGCTATGTGTATTATGTAATGCCAAGTATGTAATGCCAAGAGATGAGACAATGTCACGGCTAATGCTACACATAGGGAAACACAAACATAATGTCAGATCAAGCACTTCAAAGGCTTTTCTTTCTTGGACGTTCGAAATGGTGTGGTGGTGGGTACTTGGTGTTGATAGTCACATTGGACGTTCAAAATGGTGTGGTGGTGTGGTGGGTACTTGTGGTGGGTACTTGGTGTTGATAGTCACATTGGAGCAAGGAAGGTGCATCTGTGTGTGGCAAAGGAAATCATTACAAAGAGGAGAGGAGCCACACACAATGAGAGCAAGAAAGGTGCAAATGTGTGTGGTAAAGGAAACCATCATGCAAAGAGAAGAGGATCCACACACAAGCTAGATGAGAGCAAATTACTCTCCATCTTGGAAGAGATGGTTCCTCTAGTGGAGGACATCTAGTAAGGTAATATTTGAATGCAAACAATGAGAAGAATATTCCCAAAGCATGATTCTCATAACAAGTGTACATGCAGGTTTAGACAATCTACAGCCATGCTAGACAAGGACCAAGGGAGGAGTCATTTGGAGAAATTGCTTTGTTTGGCTTAAAGAGGGAGTGCACGTACAAGCTCTTTCACATAAATAGATTCCCAAGGCAAGGAGCACCAGTAAGTGCTTTGTCTTCAAAATATCAACACTAGGACTAGCTTCAGGCCTAGACCTTGTGAATAGAATGAGACCAAAGGAAATGGAGACCTCTGAAATGTATGGGTTCAATTTGATCACACAAAAAGTACTAGGGAGTGGGTGACAATGGCATGTCATGTGTATGATCCAAGGTGAGTGGGTATGATCAATCTATTTGGGAAACCAAACAAGATCTTGTACTATTTCTCTCACATGTTTGGCTTTGTGCCATATGCAAGACTTGCTAACTATCAACACATGTGAGATGAACGAAGAAGACATGGATTCACTCTATCTTTTTTGGAATTATCTTGATGAGGTCATGGAGAGAAATGGGTTCAAGAAAGTAAACTTTCATAGGTTTATGTGGCAAAGATGAGGCACAAGCCAACTGGAATGCAGTCCGAGCAGTGTATAATGGGAGGCGAGGATAAGGTCATGGATGAAAGAGAGCATTCATGTCTTTTCCATTGGGAGAAAAGCACAATAGGACGCACAACCAAGTATGTTCTTGAGTCCTCACAAATGGAGCATATAGAAATGTGCAAAAAATGGCATAGAGCTAAGTGTATGGAGTTAGCGCAAGAAGCTGAGGGTAGGCACATAAGGTAGTGGTGGCATTTGGGGAATGTAAGGGACAAGGATCTATCAGCTATGGACTCTTGGTTTAGTTGGTGGGGGGTCAAGATTACGCATTGGGGAGATGTGATGTCGATTGTGGTGGAGAGAAGTTCAAATGATCCTTGCACTCCTTGGATAAACCTTTCAAAGAGAGAGCATGGAAGTTGGCTTGTCAGTGAAGGGTTTTGAAAAAAGATATCATTCTATGATGCATGCATGAGAGACTTGGCCAATATTATGCTTCAAAGCATAAAAGCAAATTCCTATTTTTAGGGGAAGAACCGTGGCTCTTGACCAAACTTGGAAAAGCTACAAAAACGAGTCAACCCCAATAAATAAGGCTACATCTAGCACACCCATGTATAAAGCTCCTTCATAATTATGTGGGGACAAAGAGACTGCTATGCATAGGAGGCTACCTTGATGGTTATTTATGTTGAGGATGACTGATGATCCAAAATACAATTATTATGTTTCAAATCGAAACCATGCTGGTCGCCCTAGGAAAATTCCATTCTTTAAGGATGTGCCAATGCAAAGGAACAAACCAATGGAGGACAAGATTGAAGTCATAGAATCAGAGGTAAATGAAGTTTTCTAGGAAATAAAACAAACACCATTTAGGAGCAACGTGAGCTACATGGGCGCATCACATGGAAGGAAGAGGTGCAGTCAAAATATTCCTAGGTGTGCAAGTGGGCGTTCGAATGCACCCAAGAGAGGTGTACATAGAAAATGGATGTCGTTTTGTCTAGAGCACATACTTCATTGCATGATGGTCACCCAAAGCCAGGATCATTACCAAGCCCATGGCTAGTTGTGGTGGGGACAAACTTGATAGAGAAGGAGTGTTTGAAGCTCCTAAAGGGTGGCTATAGGGTGGAGACAAGGGAAACAACATCAAACAAAATAGTGCATACACTAGAGGCACTCAACAATAATCCAAACTATGGGGGAAGTACCAATACACCAAGGATAAGTAAAAGGAATGGCATAAGATTCAAGTATTGCATAAGCATTTCAAAAGAGTCATGCTCTCAAAGATATTGTGGAAGAAGTAACTATTGTGCAGGAATATATGCATAAAATTTTTAAGGTGGAAACACATGGGGAGAGCTCACACGTTGGGAACTATAAAGTCCGTGTAAAAGACCTACCCTCTTATACCTATCCAAATTTTGGTGTTAGAGAGTCTAAGGGGAAGCCTTACCTTGCATGCAAACACATGTATTTTATATTCCTACCAGTGCTAAGTTTGAGTCAGAAAGAGAATATGTTTGTACACTTACCCGTTTTTGACAGGGCCCGATGTGTACAACAACTTGTCACGAACAAGGACATACCCATTGTAGTTCTTGTATCAAACATATAGATTCTTGTATGAGATTACCCTTGGATTTTCTAGATTAGGGACAAAAAAGTCTAGCATACAGCAGAAGAATAGTTAAGATTTCATAATATGTTCCATTATGGATCAAAAGGGTGATGGTGATTCCATCTAGTTTTCTCATTGACACACCTCATTTTATTGACATTTTGTCCTCTTGTTATTCTTTGTAGTGGTAGTTTGCAAACCCAAAGGAGAATTCGATACACACGCGCGCGCGTGCGCGCGCTCAAACACATGCATAGAGGGGAGAGAGACAAAAGAGAGAGAGTAGGAGAGCGCATGTTTGTGTTTATAGGGGAAATTTTAGTGAAATTTATTCAACTTAGAAGTACTTTTATGTGATGCTACACAATATATTAGTTTGATTGGTCGTAATCCTCTTCTGTAAAGAAATAATTAATATTTGCTGGCATAATGTTTAATGGTAAATATTCATATATTAAAAATCTAAACTCTCATTATATGACTTTTTGATTATTATCATAATTGTCTAAAGATTTCATGTTTTTAGTAACTTTGAATTGTGTAGAAACATTGATCAACCTCTCATTTCTCACCTCCTGAGAGAGAGAGAGAGAGAGAGAGAGAGAGAGAGAGAGAGAGAGAGAGAGAGAGAGAGAGAGAGAGAGAGAGAGAGAGAGAGAGAGAATGAAATGAAATGAAATGAAATGATATATTAACATCTCTAAGAGGCCATAATGGCCTATGAGACCAAAATTGAGAGTACATCTAAAGTTGGTGTCTCATCAAAGAGAACAACTAAATGAGACTAAAAAGTACAATAAACTGATTTTCCTATAATTATAAGAACAGAACTGTAAGACTCCGAGATGATACTGAGTAGAAAATACTAGAAAATACTGAAAAATGTATATCAGGTAGATCCATGTATGCTGATCAGTTGAAGTGTTGCCCTCTCCTTAGATCAAGTATCTCCGCCATGGGGCTGTCTAGAATGGAGAGGTCATAGAAGCGAGGTAGGCGCCTCTGATGCTGCCGAGCAATAATGGCTCTGATTTGGCGATGATGAGGATGTCGTGGTCGGGATCCTCGTGGACGTGGCCAACGAGCACAACATAAGATAATCGCTCTATCAGTGGTGACTCCTTGGGAGCGTGGTCGGTACCCTAATGGCCCAATGGAGGAGGTATCAGGAGGTGTGTGGGCTAGGTTGCTGGTGCTGGTGCGCCGAAGAAATCTATCAGGGTCCTCTGTCTAGGTACATCATGGCTCGGCCTCCTATCTGCCAAGAGGGAATCTCTATGTCTCCTGAGCTCAAGTACAAACAATCCTAGGCATCTCTGATCCTCGAACTCCATGACCCTGCGTAACGGCCCAAAACCCTCTCGAAAGAGGCAGTAATATCTCTCTCGGATCTCATAATAGACTATACATCGGCAAATGTAGTGTTCCTCTGTCTCTACCTCTTGGTAGCATAGCTGACAAATGTGGTCATCCAACATCTGATGCACATATCGCCCTGTCTCAATCCACAGCTGGTGTGATGAGGCCCGAATCTGTCCAATGGCACAACGTATCCCATGTGATAGGTGTACATTCATGTACGCCAGGTGGGTGATGAAATCATCTGGTGAGAGGTGTAGAAAATGGCTCTTGTAAAATGACCATTTTCGTGCCTAGGGGCTCAAGGGGGCTAGTCCATGTCCTCTATGTGTCCACTCTGATGATATCCATTATCCTAATCACGCGGTTTTGCTCTGAGCAAGTGAAATCCAGACTGTACTGAAAGGGTGGTAGTGCCTCTATTCGCAAACCATGTAGGTCAAACCATGATCTCATCTGAGCGTACCAGCAATGAATATCTCCATCCTCTACCAACTGTATGGATGAGGTCAATGCCAATCGGGAGTACCTCTGCTAAGGGAGCTCCCATAACCGTTGTAAAAAGGTAACTGGCTGGAATAGGGCCTCGATTACTACTGATGGGGCACCCAACTCACAATCTCATGTGGTACTGATCATTTGCTTCGAATCATGCGGGCAATCATCATAATCAATGGTCTCTCCATTTGCCTCCAGCCCTCATCTGTCCCTCTCTAAGATCTGTGATGTATATTGGGCCCCCAAATTGGAGCTCCGTATAGGAGGGTCGATGTGACAAGCATATCAAATAGCCACAATTTGGTGCATGGTTCCTAAAATTGTATGTGTGCACACTGCCTCTCAAGTGCCCCCATGGTTGCATGCCCTCGAGCTAATCTAGCTGCTCTGCCGCCTCCTTCAGGGAGAAACGCGGTCCTATGAAAGTAACTCCCAAGTAGACATATGACTATACGTACTCTACCGGCTCCCCTCGGAAAGTGAACAGAGAGAGAGAGAGAGAGAGAGAGAGAGAGAGAGAGAGAGAGAGAGAGAGAGAGAGAGAGAGAGAGAGAGAGAGAGAGAGAGAGAGAGAGAGAAATGAAATGAAATGATATATTAACGTCTTCAGAAGGCCAAAATGACCTATGAGACCAAAAAGGTCACAACAATTGGTGGATCTGATACAATGTCTGTGTAAGAAAAGCTAAAAACAACTAAATAACTAATTGAAACTGAAACAACTATGAGGAAAAGTACGGTACTAGGAGCTCCTAATGGATAACATCTGGGAGGAAAACTCTAGCAACAAAGATGTAGAAGCTATTAGCAGTCAATAATATTTAATAATATGTGTGTAACTACATGTGAGCAATAGATTAACTCTTTAGTTGTGAGTGTAGGAGAATATGAGTAATAGCTTAATGAATATTCATTTACACTGGGTTCCTTTAAACCTTAATAAAATACACTTAGAGAAAAAAAAGCATCTTACATATCTTTGCATCGTCAACTGTTGTTTACATAGACTAAATATTGGTGAGACCAGTTAGGGATTGAAGCACGAACCTAAAGCATGGTCAAACAAGATAGAAGAGTATCTTATCACTATTGGATTTTAGATATCCCCTAAGAAAATTTCTTACTTTATGTGAAAAAGACTGATAGGGACATTACACCAGCATCTATGTTGATGACTTCATTCTCATAGGAGACATGGATGTTGACATTTATGAGGTGAAGATTACCCTCAAGAAGAAGCTAGAAATGGAAGATTGGGTGAGTTTTAGGTATAGAGGTGGGATTTGGATTTTGCAATCCAAGTGGAATGATATGTTATAAGAAGCCAATCTCAGTGCCATTAGAGAAAAACATAAAATTGGATATAGATATACATGTGATATTTTGGAGGATCCTCCTATATATAGGCATCCTCCTATATTTTGCATATTTTGGAGAATCCTCCTATATATAGGCATATTGAAGGGAGTTTGATATACATGACTATCACCAGGCCATATTTAAGCTATGCTCTTAGATTAGTGGGTGAGTTTATGCAGGCCGCGAAGAGGCACACTTAGATGCAACGCCGCTTGGATGCATCTAGGAGGATACTCATGTACATATAAATTCCATAATAGACTATAGAGTACAAGTATATGTACATGGGTACATATACTATAGAGGATAAGTATATGTACATGGGTACAGATGCAGATTGAAATGATAGGGTCTTAAAAAATAGATTAGGTTGGTAGGGTTGTAGAAAAGAGATCTATATATACATGGGTATACAAATACATGTTGGGCTGGTAGTGTCTAAGACAAGAGATCTACTAGTGGTTTTATATTTTCTTTTGGGAGTGTTATTGTTAGCTGGTAAGCAATAAGTCAAGGACTGAGTACAAGGGCGTTATAATGGTGGCAGCATGTAAGGTATATTGGTTATAAAATCTACTTATGGATATGGGTGAGCCCATGGATGGGAAAATTGTCATTTATTGTGACAATAACAGCAACATATAGTTGGCTAGTAATAGAAAACATTTGTGATAGCAAGAGTAGCATATAGTTGGCTAGTAATAGAAAGAATTTGTGACAACAAGAGTAGCATATAGTTGGCTAGTAATAGAAAGAATTTGTAATGAATATGTCAGAAGAACCGTGGCCTTGTTTTCAATTGTGTAAAGTTTAAATGCATTGTGATAGTGGCGATAAAGGATCTTCATCCATAGTGATTGTGAAACTCGTGGAAGTATCATGCACATTTGTATGCCATGTGGATGCCATCTGAGTGGTGCTCCGCATGAAGGTGGTTTCCCAAGGTCTTGAGCCCCCTCAGTCAGACATGGGTGAGCTCTTGACACACCTAAATGAGATGTGGAAGTAGTCTTTGAGTGGATGGGATGGATTAGCCAATGCCATTTGAAGAGGATCAAATGGATGGGATGGGATTGGTGAAAGTAGCTCTGAGGTGTCATGCTCCTAGTACCTACAATTCTAGACATAATTAGAAGGGAGATAATAGATGTGATCTAGGTAGTGAGATTTTTCCTCGATGATTTGCTCGAGTGCCTCATGGATCTAGAGAGGGGGCCATCATAAAGATGCCTAAAGTATCTATCCATAAAGTTGTATATATCTTGTTTTACATGTGATGACTTGTGTACACACACACACACACACACACACACACATATGCAAGTCATCTTGTTTTACATGTGATGACTTGCATGTGTGTGTGTGTGTGTGTGTGTGATGTTTTGTGTCAAATTAAGTTGTGATGAGGTGTTTGTGTGTGTGTGTGTGTTCTTTGTTTTTAAAGCGATGTGTGTAAGTGAATGAAGAAGTGATGGGTGGGTGTGTACTTGAACATCATATTTATAGATTGAGTGGTCAGGTGATTAGCTTGACCCATGGTGATTAAACGAAGGTTGGATGGGGCTGGGCCTAGCCTACAAATATGGGCATGTGTACGTGTGTTGTAAAAGACTTAAGAGAAATTGTACATAGAAAAAAAACCAAAATTCTAAAGATGAAATCCTAGCGTGTGGGAAAAGACTTAAGAGAGATTGTATAGAGTAAAAAAAACCAAAATTCTAAAGATGAAATCCCAATGTGTGGGAAAATACTTTAGAGAAATCATACAAAGAAAAAAAACAAGATTTTAAAGATGAAATCCCATGTGTGACACGAAAGAACTAAAAAAATATGGAAAATCTTTAAAAGAAAGTAATGAAGGGATTAAAATCCTTAAGGTCTAAGGTTAAGGGGATCCTCGGTTGAAAATGTCAAGCTAGAGTGGTGGAATCACCTACATTTCTTGAAGAGGGGACTTTTCTAGTTGAGCCTTAGGGGGGAGCCACTAGGATAGCCTTTCATCGGCAAGCCAATATAGGGGAGGAGGCCCCAAGGAGATAGAATAGTTTTTTTGAGTGGTAGGGGTCTCATGATATCACAAAGGAAAATATCTTCATCTTTAACTCCAATAGTATTGGACTTAAAGATGAAGATCTATACCTTCTGATATCGTGAGGCCCCTACCACTCAAAAAACCTATACGACTAGACTTAAAGATCTTCATCTTTAACTCCAATACTACTGGACTTAAAGACAAAGATCTTTACCTTATGATATTGTGAGACCCTCACCCCTCAAAACACCTATTCTACTTGGGTAGAGTCCAATACTTACTAGACTTAAAGATGAAGATCGTTACCTTCTGATTTTGTGAGACCCTTACCCCCAAAACACCTATTCTATTGGACTTAAAGATGATGATCTTTACCTTCTGATATTGTGATACCCTTACCCCTCAAAACACCTATTCTACTGAACTTAAACATGAAGATCTTTACCTTATGATATTGTGAGACCCTTACCCCTCAAAACACCTATTCTACTGGACTTAAACATGAAGATCTTTACCTTATGATATAATGAGACTCTTACCTCTCAAAACACATATTCTACTTGGGTAGAGTCAATTTCACAGAAGGTAAAGATCTTCATCTTTAAATCCAATGCTACTGGATTTAAAGATGATCTTTAAATTTTGTGATATTGTGAGACCCATACCCCTTAAAGCACCTATTTTAGTAGGGTAGAGTGTGTCACTAGGGCCTCCTCCTCTTAAAGCACCTATTTTACCAGGGTAGAATGTGTTATTGGGATCTCCTCCCCTATATTGGCTTAATGAAGGCTATCCCAGTTACTCCTCTTGAGGCTTTTTTATGGAACCATATCGTCTTCCATTTTTACAACTAGATCCGTTCTTTCGAAGTTTTTCCCAGATTTTCTCATAATGGTAATCATGCTCACTCTCACTCTATGTCACATATTTATGTAATTTAGGGGGGGTGTTAGAAGTATAATTTGGGTAATATCAATTGTGTAAAGTTTAAAGGAAAATCACATGGGTAGGTTCTATCTTGGAAAGGTGACAACTCATGGTGGATGCCACATAACAAAGAGTTCTAGTGGTGGCTAGAGGCTCTCTATCATTGTATGGTTGATAACATGATATTGTAATATCTTTTGTTGAGTGTGAACATTGGTTTCCATGTTCCTTAATTATGGATTATTATAAATTTTTGAGCCTCCCTAATCTAATCTCTCTTATTATGTGCAACACTCTACCAAGCCTATCCCTAGCATCTTAGATTCTCAACATGTTATCATAGCCATGCTAGGTTCTTAGAATTTGGTAGAGAGTTTAAAGTAGATTTTCTCATTGGTTCATTTTATTAGGGTTTTATATATTTTATTCTTTGATTTTAGAAAATTAGCACATTCATTATCTTACAGAGAGATTATTTATGAAATTGTTTGTTCAATGGTTCACTGGAAGGATTAGAGATTTCTTAACATTTGTACCTCAACAAAGGTTAGTTTTATGTTTTTTTCCCTCATGAAGAATCAGTTTAAGCATAGATATTATACTCAATGTGAAGAAGCAGATGCTATTTTTTGATGGGGATGTGTGATTCCCATGGTTCTTCACATTTGGCAAGGAAGTGAACGGTGCAAGCTTGTCCAAGTAAGGGATAAATGGTTGTTGGCTAAGGATGCAGCCCACCTTGAGAACATCAGAGGAAAATGGTGTGAAGGCTTTTGAAGCCTTTCACATTGGTTTTGCACCTATGGTTTTTCAAAGAAACTTACCAAGAGCACCCTTGAAGATTTGGCATGAAAAGAAGAGAAGCATGCATGCACTGAGTTGAATAGTGAGCTCTAGTTTATTCCAAAAATTAAGGCAAGCTAAGATATAACCCCAAAATAAAAGGGTAAAATGGTTGCAAAAGTTTATGCCTTATGATAGGCATCAGAAATGTTATGGTAAGAGTGGAAAAGAAGCAAAAATATTATGGAAGCAAACATAGAAGAGGAGAGGAAGGCAATAAGTGCAAACAATCTCAGTATAAGATTGAGAGAGGTGGCTTTCAACAAACCAGCAGCATAAACAAACAGCCTCCATTTTGTAGCAGAGAGCTAGAGTAGCTATTCACGCTCTAAATCAAGAAAAAAAGAGTGCATCACAATCTTGGCATCGAGAGCATAACATAGAAAAAGGAAAAATAGTTCACGAGGGGTGGCACATAGAGAAATGTCTTAGAGTAAGTAGCAATAGCAATGGTAACCTCTGTGGAGGAGAGAAGATGGCTAGCCCACAACACGTAAACAAAGGAGCTCATGAAGCTATAGAAGAAGGAGAATAGTAGTTGTCAACAACATCCAACATAGAAAAAACAAGAAAAGAACTGTCAATATCAGATGTCACACAATCCAATAGCAAGAGAGCAGTAGTTTTTAGCTCAACATCTTATGCAACTACTCAACCAAAATAACTCACAATCAATGGATGAAAGCACGGGTAGAAATGGACAATATTAAGCATGACATTGTAAGAAGAAGTGGCTCTAACATGATTTTGCAACAGCAGCAATTGGTGATGTTCAAGGTATTAAGGAGAGGCAGCCTTCTTAGTAGCACATCTAAGACCAATTGGACCCTCAAAAAAAACCTATAAAAACTAAAGAATAGTATGTTTAATGTCACTCATAAATATAGCACATTAGAGATCAGTTGGACCCTCAAACAAACCCTACAACTCAAGAAAAGTATGTTTAACACCGCTCACAAATATAACACATAATGCACATAAGCATGCATCCTACTTGGTAGTGTCAAGTCCATATAAGCCATCTCCTAACCATCTGGCCACCATCCAATGTCTAAACTCGAAACTACAATGTATCCATCACCCCCAAGGTGCATTGAGTAAATACATTTTTTTATAATTAGTACTCTTTTCTAGGATATTCCTAACCCACCAAAAGGCTAGGGGACTGCACCAACACAACCAAGTGCCACTCATGATACTAGCTAAGCTACATAGCATACATGCAAATCGGACAGGGGAATTTACTAATGAACTCCAAGGCTCATGCAAGAATTCCATTCAATTTTTCCCACATGCTCACAAAATTCTTATCCATGTAATTGGTAAAGAGCCACCACCTCTAGTGCGCCTTGCCCTAACATCAACCATTTTAGGAGGTTTAATTTCTTTAACAAACCTACCCTTAATCTTCCCCCCAAAAAGATAAAAGTTGGAGAAAATTGGCAACCCCTCAAGGCTCAAGGCCATCACTTCAAGTAGCCATGGTTATACTACATACCTTCCCCAATTATCGTCCCCAATGCCCCTTATCAAGGAGACACAGGAGAGGATGAATCAAGATGAAGTTGTAGTGCCCTAGAACCTGCTCAGCAAGAAGACCCTCTGGCTCGAGTGATGATGTGAATATTTCCCCCAATCTTAAATCTACCAAGTCCCATAACTTTCACATTGGCATGCCTCTCAACTTGATATTTGCATACAAAGTTGATTAGGGTGTGTGGAAATGGATTAGAATCAACATCTCAGCATGCTAGAAATCAACAAACATATTAACAGTATTAATAATGCTAATGATAAAAAAGAAGCATAATGTCAAGACAAGAGGTTTAGCTAAAAAGCTCATATGCTTGATACACCATACTAAAGGGTGTGTCGATAGGATGTGTTCTTATAAGCTATCTCTGGCTATATACTGTTGATTTCTTATGTATCAACATGCGCTACTTTATCAACTTCTTGATTATCTCCTCATTCAAGAAATAAGTCTATCTTGGTTGTTAGCTTGAGGGTTATATATTGTTAATTTCTTATGTATCAACATGTGCTGCTTTATCAGCTTATGTATTAACATGTTGATTTCTTATGTATCAACATGTGCTACTTTTGTGAGTAAGTCAATGAGGTCTTTTTCTTCTTCAGGTGTGATAGGTCTTTCCCAATGCATACAGGTGTGGGATCCTCGTTCGGTCTTGCTAGGTTAACCTCTTTAACCTCAGCTAGTCCTTCATAAGATGTCCCTGGCTTTGCCTTTTTGAAGTAGTATATGAACCGGTTATCCACATAATATGTTTTGAATTGCTCAGGCACCTATGCACAGGCACTCTCTTGTAGGGTGTCCTTAGCTTCTTTTTTTAACTTCAACTAAGGCTTTGTTCTTTGCACTTCTTATTGTATAGTGAGAAAGTTTTATGGACTCACTTGACTATGTGGGGTCATATCTCTATGTGGCCATTAACCTAACTAAAATTTCAAAAAGATTGAGCTCTTTCCGCTACTAATGGCAGAAGTCTACATGGGAGTCTATGGATTTGACGTATCGAAACCAATGGTCTTCTTTCCCTTCGTGGGGAAAAGATATAGATCATTCATTTTTTATCTTTTAGAGCCCCATGCTATGACATCTTGGTCACGAATATCTCTCTTTTAGATTTTGGTGCACGTTGCTACAATGCCAATATATATATATATATATATATATATATATATATATATATATATATATATATATATATATATATATATATGGAAGCAATTTCCATGCTATATACGATGGCATATCTTGTGCATGTTCTCGTTGGGAGGATGTCCATGGTTGCAAGGATGAGCATCCAATTTTCAAAGTCTTTTGACTTTCAGAGTGAGGCAAACTCTAAATTTTCACATTCATCATCCAACGTTTTGTGATAGGTTTAGCACGTGTTTAGCTCATTGGTTTTATTGGTGGGTTATGGAGCCTTCAACAAAAGCTCCACAGCTCATTGGATGAGCTTTCCATGTTTGTAGGTGTTAACCCATGGCAGACGCACTATGTTTTACGTCATTAATTTAAATATTCTGAGTCATGGGCCGGGCTTGTCGGCACCATATGTTAAGGATAAAGGGATTGGGTGATCGCCGATGAGAGGCGCACCTTGGATATCAGTAGGATAAGGGTTAGGGTCGGCCGGCCATGTATGGGCGCCCAAGTGTGAACGGCCAAGTCACCTATAAGAGTCAAATGTAACCCTAAAATCCTCATTCTCATGTGTTGTGAATACAAGAGTGCTCTTGCCTTATCTCTTTGGTTTCCTTCTCCTGCGTGTGTGTGTGAGAGAGAGAGAGAGAGAGCGAGAGAGCGATCGAGCGCACTGTGTAGCGGTACGGCGGCGGTGGCGAGGCGGTAGAGCGACGCGACGGCGGCTCCTCCTTCACGGCTGCGACGCGGGAATCCTTCAAGGCGGCGGTTGAGCGGTGAGTGACACACCCTTTGGCATTCTGTTTGAGCTTCCTTCCCTGGTTGTATGCTTGCAGCCATTCGTGGCTCGCATACGGTGCTCGGCAAGTCCCCAGCTACGACCTGTGCGGCAAAAGCGCACATTTTTGGCGCCGTTGCCGGGGAGTTGCCCTGCACTAAGCTCCAGTTTGCAGCTCGGCTGCTGCGTGAAGTTTAATCTGCACTGTAGGAAAGCGACTGTGCGTTTGTTGTTGAGGTGTTTTTGTGTTTTGCAATCTCTGTTTCTGCAATTTGTCTTCTGCATTTCTGTTTCTTTTGTTATTTTTCCGCTCCGCGTGTGGGCGCACGATCGGTTATCTGGTTTTCTGCGTGTGAGGGGGTTTCTGAATCCCCAGATCTGTGCTGTGTGCACGAACTGCGCTGCGGCCAAGGCTAGAAACCCTAGAAAACTTATCCAAAAAAAACAAAAAATAAAAATTCTAAAAAATAAAAAATTAAATTTTATTTTGAAAGAAAGAACCAAACGTGTGGAGAGGAAAGATTTTCTAATCAGAGAAAAAAAAATTGAAAAGAAAGAACCCCAATTGACCCACGACCCCGACCCGGGCCTCGGTCTCGGTCTCGGTCTCGGTCTTTTGATATATATATATAGGAGAGTGAGCCTCCATAGCTTTCTCTCAAGTGAGAGCTTATGGGAAGTCGTGCCCTATATGTAGCCCACTCCCCAAGGAGTAAAGTGAGCATGTGGGATAAAGCCCTCACCCTTTCCTCCACAAGCAAATAGGCTTTTGCCCCTTCCCCCCAAAGGAAACGGACTATTTTGAGGACTACAGGAGCTCTAGATAGGCGAACACGGTGCTGTAAAGCACACTAGGACCCTTTAAACGATACGCTCATTTCGAGCTATCACACGCCCTAGTCCAAGTTCGACCGTAAGTAAGGGGATCAAAAACAAGTTAAAAACAATCTAAAAACAAGTAAAAACGAGGTGCAAAATACCCAAGAAACCACTTGTGTGGGCTTCAAGGGTAGTTACCAACGCACGTAGGGTACCCACGTCACATGCATCTACGTTCTGGTCGGGTGCTAGAGCCTGAACCACTAGAAAGCGTTTCAGTCTACGCAGGCTCACACCATCCCTCCACGTTGGCATCTTGGCCTTCGGCTGGAACCCAAGGGAGTGCAACCCAAGATCCACGAATAGTGGATAGTGACTCGTCCTCTGACTCAGAAGCCATGGAAGGACACCCTACCAAGAACCCTGAGGAGACAAGCCAAAACATGCCAGTGTGGGCCCCACAACCCGGATCTAGCATGTTTAGTCGTCTAATAGAGACCTTTAGTAGAGCTACACGCTCTGAACATGCGACAAGCGAAGTAAATGAGGAAGGAGGGGTAGTAGATTCGCCATTCACATCTTATGTAGACCCTACCCTCCCAAAGAGTGTCCATGTGGATATTCTACCCACTTCGTTTAATGAGGGCCCTACTGAGCTACCACATTCCGATGCTCTTCCTAAAGTAGAGGTCCCTAGAAGCCAATCCATAAGAAGTGACATTGCGTCCACTTCAAGAGAACCGTTTGGCACACCAAGTCTAGATGGGATATTTCTCAATGAAAATTGGGAATATGATCTACACACAGAGACTCTAACGGACCTATACACGGGTTACACATACCATGTAGGTTGGTTAGAAGTCCTACGATCTACATCTAGCGCCACTAATCTAGAGGAGCAACAACACATGATATGTGAGGTTATTCATAGAATTATCCAAATTGAGAGGCAAAATAGGGGAGTGGACCTAGTTTCCACTGGCCCTATGAGGTTTTTGGATACGGGCAAGGCCAAACAACCAACCCTATCACAATTGGAGACTCCCTCGGTGAGTCCCATAGACCTTCATATGTTGTTTCGCCTGGAGTCTCAATGCAGGTTGAGCCCACGAGTAGTAACTTTAGCTTTCCAACCTTGGCTCAACTTTCCATTAGGGAATCCGCAATGCCTACCCCAATGATGAGCATAGCTGAAAGTGCACCTGTTACCGCTGTAGTTAGTACGACACCGCTACCTAGTGGAACAGTACCTACAACAGTGCGTGCCAGTGCCTATCGACCCTATGTACCTATCGCTACTCATGCTCAGGTAGCTCCTACGCCTCTTAGTATGCCAATGGCATATGCTCCACGACCGCCTTATCATAACCATTATCCAAGGGGAGCTAGGCCTAGTCACACATCATATCCTACGTCATTTGCCAACTTACTCAGACCAATGCCAACTCCTATCAGCCAGGCTATCCCAGAAGTGCCTCCACCAACTATGCCTGCTCACTTAGGTGATCTCGCAGCATTTGCTCAGACGATCGGACGATCCATTGCAGAAAACATGCGGGGTATGCCTGAGAGAGAACCTAGAAGCAAGGCAGTACAAGTGGCTAAGCTCACTCAAAACTTCAGTGGTAACGAGGATGTTAGGAAGCACATTGAAGTCTTTGAACACGTGTGTAATTCCTTGGAAGAGCACAATGAGCTGCACAAGTGTAAAGCCTTAGGCTTAACCTTGAGTGGGAAGGCCGGAGATTGGTATCGAACCTTAAGGGTTGAAGAGCGTACTCACTACCCCACTCTCAAGAGATTGTTCTTGAAAGAATACATACGCGAGGGTGTGCTTTGGGGGGTAGCATCTCAACTCCAAAAAGCTGAACGCGAGGAAGGGGAGTCAGTGAGAGACTTTATAAGTCGATTGAAGCATCTAAATTCTCGCTGCACTCCCGATGAACGCTTCAATAACAACCAACTCCTCGATAGATTCATCCGAGGATTGCGCCACGAGGACATTTACAATGGCCTAGTCATTAGAGGTCTTACAACGTGGGAAGCAGTCACTGCCAATGCAATCCAGTTAGAAGACAACTTGATGATTGCAGGTAAAAAGGTGTCTTCAGAAACAAAATCCGTTAGTTCGCAAGTATCTGGGCACGAGCCAATGACGGTAAAACCAATTGCCAAGGAGCCCAAGATATCTGAAATGTCTGTGACCGACCTTACTAAGGCTCTCCAAGAATACTTTAGGGGTAATCGAGCTCCTCAGAATAGCCATATGTACCCAAGAAGAGAGCAACAATGGTGTTTGGTGTGCTTAGGACCACATAGCACGAGTGAATGTCCCACATTTAGAGTCAAATTCAATGGGAATTGCAATGCATGTGGTAAGTATGGCCATCAATCTAAAGATTGCCTAACACTTAAGCGAATGTTGGCAAACCAGGCACCACTAGCTTGGTCAAACACACCTCAAGTACCCGCGCTAATGCCTGCACAACCTATCGAGCAACCGTCACAGCACATAGTTCCAAGGAATCCGAATGTAGTCCAGTCTGTGCCGTTACCACCGCCAGTGCTAGGACCACAACCTCCACATCCCAAGGATTACCCCAATAAACCAGATGGGTTGTGAGTCACATAGTGCATGTGGGGATTATGAAGAGGAGATAGACCCTACTGCTCCATACGGGATTGATACGTTTGAAATGATTCCCCAGTACTACATGGAGGATCATTTCGGGCAAGTTAAGTCTGTATATCAAGCGGCTGCTCTCGCCACAAGAGGGCAAAACCTTAATACCTTGGCGAGGAGACCACCTCTTCAATGCTATGAGTGTGGTGGACCGCATCGTGTAGCGGAGTGCCCTAATAGGCTACAGAAGATCGCTACTCAAATGCAACCAAATCAAGGGAGCACATCGGGAATGCCGGTACTTACATGTAATCGTTGTGGCATAGATCATTTGATCGCTCAATGTCCACATAATCCTAATGCACCTAAGATTACGCCATTGAATTTGGTTGAGGTCACCAACCAAGCACGAGGAACCACACCCATTGTACCCGTGAATGTAGTTACACGGTCAATGCTTCAAAATCAAAACTACATTCTTGAAGAGAGGGATACTGCATCAATCGCTCAGGCAAAGAAAAAGAAAACACTGCGAAAGAGATCGCTTAATGCCACGAGCTCCAAGCCCAGTTCAAAGACTAACATAGGGACGGCAGACGACCCCATGTATATGAATGATCCTGAAGATGATTCCGATTCAATAGAAACCATGGGGACCAAAGCCACTACCTTAAGGGAGGAACCCACTCGGGAGCTCAATGACGGAGAATCAAGCGAGTACATAAATAAGGGGAAACAGAAGGAAACTTCCTCGGCCCCACAACCAAGTCAGTTAATGCCCTCTCGTCCACCTAAACTGACTGAGACTCCCCAAGACAAGCCACGTGGGCCAAAAACCCTCAAGAAAAAGATTGGTACTTACCCAAATCCAGTTGAGGAGATTGAACAAGTGCAACACTTAAGGGGTTTGGTGGAAGAAACACAAAGAGAACTGGAGCCAAACCCGAGAAAAATCAAAATTCCAGACACAGTGTTTCCTACGCAAGTTCAACCTCACAGGAACCATAAACCGTTAGCGATACCTAGTATCATTCGGGAAGAAAGTGAGGATAGGACATCAGGAAGTGGGCAAACACCCTTTTTGCTTGAACGAATGTTTAGTGAGGGAATGCCTGACCCCATCGAGGAGGAAGTGATTCCATCTTCACCAGTCCCTAGTCAAGGGGCGATGTCTCGAAAAGTACCGCTGAATGTGTCCAAGCTAATGGATTTCATGTCCTCCGAGATCAGAACCACGATCATATCCAAATTATACGGAGATCCTGAGCTATTCTTAGCTCTTCGGGCATTTCTCCATGGAGAACTAAAGGCGGGGCTACCACAATTTGCAAATATGGATAGACCCGACACGCTTCAAGATGAAGGGGAGCATTGGGATCTACAACCCAACTTTGATGAAGATTCGTTCGTGGAAATACCTGTGAACAAGTTGGGACAGTACTTTGAAGGTGACGAATCTAATGCCACCCTCCCCATTACTACCAAGGGATTAACTGTAAAGGGAATCCTTGATGGTGGTGCTGGAGTGAGCATTGTGACTAAAAACTGTTGGGAATCTATGGGAAGGCCTCACCTCGAAGTCACAAACATAGTGGTTAAGATGGCAAACGAAACCATAGCTAAACCTATTGGAATGTTAAGGGACCTCAAGATCAAGGTCCTGGGATACAAGGTAAAACATACCTTCATTGTAATGGATTTCTCCAAGCATCCTATGTCATATCAAATGATCTTAGGACGTCCTTTCATGAGGGAAGCACAAATGGTGCATGACTGGTCGAAAAACCATGTCTATCTACAATTCCAGGACTCTGTCATTCGAGTTGATCTTGAGAATGGTCGTGCGCATCCTTTAGGAAGCAAGGTTATCATTGATAATCGATCGGATACCACTATTCACTCTGCCCCATTAAGATATTGCTATACATGCAAAAAAGAGACTGATGATGGGAAAGATTCTCCTTATATGGATGTTCTACCGGGTATGACTGAGTCGGATAACGTGGATTGGGTACACCTAGCGGCAACCATAGACACATGGGGGAATAGAGGCACAAGCTGGGTAACACCTGAGGGGCAAGATATGCCACCGTTAGTGCCAATAAACATGATAGGTGTTATGCACTTGACTCCTGATGGCGAGAACGTGGCAAACTCCACCGACACTGAAAGTAGCGAAGACTCTGACCCATGTAACTCTGAGTATGAATCTCAAGAAGAAACTGACCCTGAGCCTGATGGGGGGGGAAATGAATCAAATATTCACCCAAATGTGGAAGCAAGGTGCTCAAGGCCTAGGACAGTGACCTCCTGCAGTTCATCCGAAAGTGAAGATCGACCAAGTGAGTTCGAATCTGATAGAAACAAAAATCAAAAACTTGGTAAGAAGAAAACGAGACATAAGCGCCAACGCTATCGAGCTAATGTACGAACTGCAATAAACAAGGAGCGATCCACTGCAGAATGGCTTAGTTATGTAGGAGCCATTGATGCTCATCGGAAGATAGCGGATAATTGGGGACAATACCTCCAAAGTGTCATGTGGTGTATTCCGCAACCTCATGACGTCGCCCAATTAGAAATCGAAAAGAAGCCGAAACTAAGTCGTACTGCAAGAAGGCGGCAAAACCAAGAGTTGGCTCAACAACAAAAGGAGGCGGAATTAAAAGAAAAAAACCGGGCACAACAAGAACCAGTAGACTTACACCCCGCACCCGAGCATTTCAAATCATTCACCACACAGGGGAACGTAAAGTAGTCTACACAAAAGCCCAACGAACGCCTACCAATGGGAGTAGCGGTGTCTACGATGGCCCTGCGGTAGTAAAGGAGATAGACTTAGCAGATCCGGGTGAGGAGTCTAAACCAGTTTTTATTGCTCAAGACCTCACCAAGGCGGAAGAAGCTGCACTTACGAAGCTTCTTAAGGAATTCAAGGACATATTTGCCTGGACATATCATGATATGAAGGGTGTCCCACCCTCGGTGGTGCAACACACGATTCCAATGATTAGCACTGCTAAACCAGTCCAGCAACGTCCCTACCCAATGAATCCTAAGTACGCAAAGATTGTACAAGAGGAAATTGAAAAGCTGGTAAAATGTGGATTCATATACCCAATTGAGCACTCAGAATGGGTCTCTCCGATAGTCATCGTGCCAAAGAAGAATGGGAAACTCAGAGTGTGCGTTGATCTCAAAAAGGTTAATGCAGCCACCAGAAGGGATCATTACCCCTTGCCATATTCTAAACATGTGCTTGAAAGAGTGGCAGGCAAGGAGGCATATAGCTTTTTAGATGGGTACTCGAGTTACAATCAGATCACAATTGCAGTCGAGGACCAAGCTAAAACAGCATTTATCACGGAGTTTGGAGTGTTTGCCTTTCGCGTCATGGCTTTTGGCTTGACCAATGCACCTGCAACATTCCAACGATTGATAAACACGGCCTTTAAGGAATATCTAAGGGACTTCTGTGAAGCTTTCTTAGATGATCTTTGTGTTCATTCCTCTTGGGACGAGCACTTGATGTGTTTACGAAAAATATTTGAAAGGTGTAGATTATATCGCATCTCCTTGAATCCTTTCAAATGCCAATTCTAGGTTAAACACGGAGTTATCTTAGGGCATATAGTGTCCAAAAATGGCATTTCCACGGACGAGAGTAAAATCAAGGTCATTTTGGAATTGCCACCACCCACCAACTACAAGGGAGTCCAACGCTTTATGGGCCACATTGGTTATTATCGAAGGTTTATTCTATTCTTCGCCGAGATAGCTCGACCATTGTATAAGCTTCTCATCGAGTTTTTTTGGACCGAAGAATGTGACCGTGCCTATGAGCTATTAAAGAAGGCCTTGGCGAGTGCTCCAATCTTGAGAATGCCTAACTGGGATTTACTCTTCCATGTGCATATTGATGCATCAAACTTTGCTATTGGGTGTGTGTTAACTCAACCTGGAGAACACAAGCTAGACTACCCCATTAGCTTTGCCAGTCGCCAGTTGAACGATGCTGAGATGAACTACACCACTACGGAGCGAGAAGGGTTGGCAATGATATATGCAGTAAGGAAATTTCGTTATTACCTCCTTGCCACCAAGTTTGTTTTCTATGTGGATCATCAAGCATTGTTGTATCTGGTAAACAAACCATGCTCCACAGGAAGAATCACACGATGGCTATTGATTCTTCTTGAGTTTGATTTCACTGTTGTTGTGAGACCTGGCAAAAAACATGTTATGGCTGATCATTTGTCTCGCATACCTAATGGTGAGGCTCCTACGGGGGTTGATGATGACTTACCTGACACTTCCCTGTTCATGGTGGAGACAATGCCTGAATGGAGTGAGAAGATTGTTAACTTTTTGGTTAATGGCTTTCCACCCAAGGAACTTCGTAAAGATCTAGCTCGAAAGCTGATCAAGGAATGCGAACCCTATTGCCTGATGGCCGGGACTCTTTATAAAAGAGAAAAGGATGACGTTCTTAGGCGTTGTGCCCGAGAGGATGAGTATCTGTACATTTTGCAAGAGGCACATATGGGCGTAGCCGGTGGTCACTTCTCAGGAGACTTAACTGCGCGAAAGATCTTACAATCAGGGTATTGGTGGCCCACTATGTTCCAAGATGCATCACTCTTTGTGAAGGGTTGCGATGAATGCCAACGATATAAGAAACCCCAGAGGAAAGATCAGATGCCCCTACATCCAATCAAAGTAAACCAACCATTTGAAAAGTGGGGTTTAGACTTTGTAGGTCCAATTAGCCCAGCGGCCCGAAACACACAATCTCGCTATATTATTGTGGCCACTGACTATATGACCAAATGGGCTGAAGCGAAAGCGACATGTAAGGCAAATGCGAGGACAACAGCCAAGTTCCTCTTTGAAAATATAATCACACGCTTCGGTTGTCCTTTTGAACTTGTGAGCGACAATGGTACGCATTTTATAAATGAAGTGATTAAGGAGCTCACAACAAATTTCATGATATCCCATCATAAATCTACTCCTTATTATCCGCAAGCGAATGGCCAAGCCGAGAGTACCAACAAGACCTTAATCTCTGTTTTGACAAAGACAGTTGAAGCTCATCGCACGGATTGGGATCTAAAGCTCACGACAGCTTTATGGGCCTATCGTACTGCGTACAAAGTGGCTATTAATTGCACACCATTCAAAATGGTATATGGCCAAGAAGCAGTCATGCCATGGGAATTTGTCATTCCTAGTCTTCGTGTTGCTACTCAAGAGGGTTGGGATGGTAATCCCTTAGTAGAGCGTCTATATATCCTTGAGCGGCTAAACGAAGAAAGACAATTGGCTGTATACAATGCCCTTGTGGAGAAGGATAGAAGGAAAAAATGGTTTGATCGCCATCTAAAGGACAAGAACAACAAGGTTGGGGATAAAGTCCTAATGTATGGAGTGCGAAACGAAAAGAAGAAGCTCAAATATGCTAGTAAGGGACCATATAGAGTATGTGAAATTACCCCGCAAGGTACCATCAGAGTGGAGACTCTCGACGGAGTTGAAACCATTGGATTCCTTAATGGGAGTAAATTCAAACGATACTATGACCCCCTGAGCCAGGAGGAGTTACATGCAGTCCATCAAAAGAAGGCAGCTAAAGAACAGGCTGAGCTTAAAAAGATACAAGCAAGAGTCGAAGCCAAAGAACGTCAACAGCGTGCTAGGAGACAACGAGAAGCCAACTTGGGAATTACGCAAGTATTTTTCGAGGAAGCAGAAGAGGATGCACTGGAATATGACCCACCTCTAAGGTACCCAATTGAGTTACAGAGTCCTTACGGGGAGGTGCTGTATAATGCATTATTGGATACAGGAGCTCAACACAATTTGCTATCATATGGCGTGTGGTGTCAACTGGGAAAACCACCTTTAACCAAGAGTTCTATCCAAGTTCAAGGAATCAACAAGAAGAAAACCCCTGTCTTAGGAATTCTGCACACTTCGGTTGCTTATGACAAGGGAACCATAATTCAAAGCTTTTTGGTTATGCCTGCTGGTACCATGGAAGGGACTGTAAACTTAGGGCGCAAATGGATGATGGCCACCAAGTGCAATATCGATTGGGAAACCAGACGAGTCACAACGCAAGAACCAACACTCAGTCTGACCGCTCAAAATCCCGCACCTAAGTCATTAACTCAAATGCTAGATAATGAAAAATCACAAAGTCCAGTGGCAAAACCATCTTTGATTGTTTTCCACCTCTCTAACGATTCAACGCCAAGAGTGGAAACAAGCAAGGTGGTCCCTAAATCTTCGCTTACTATGCCAAAGAGTACATACAAATGGGTCCCCAAAGCTTCGTTAACAGCTACTTCCCCTGCTCAATCTCGTTCAGCCACCAAGAAGCCTCGTAAAAGGAAAGCAGCTACCCACCCGAGAAAGGGCAATGTAACATCGCGATGGATCCCTAAAAAATTATTAGTAGCCCAAGGGTACTACGAGGGAAATGACCAGATTTGGGTCCCTAAACATAAGCTGAATCCCTCTACATCACCTGTAAAATCTTGCAAACCAATTGTTGCCACCCCAACGATAATTCAAGATCGTGGTAAGGGAAAGGTAACAGAGTGCTCCACACCACTTCTTCCAGAGTTAGTTTGGATTCCCAAACGATATCGATCATTACCACCTAGCTCAGGAAGGGGGGAGCCACATGAAGCTTCTAGCTCCTCATGCCAGGCACACGCTGATATAGAAGTTTCTACATGCTCTACACCTACTCTTGCCAACACCCAACAAAAAACCGATGAGTCTACGTCTCCCCTTGTAATAGTATCGTCGGAAACCATTTCCTCCATTCGTCAATGGGAGCGTACACTACCATCTCTACAATTGAATGTGGCCACAAGGGTCATAAAAAGCTATCTGCCCACATCACAACCTATGACCCGCTGGACAAATTGGTTCCAAGAGGCTGCAACATCATTGCAAATAATATGATCTACACAAGGAAAGGGGGAGCATGTACTCACGCTCGACATTCTAATGCTTCCTCCTTATAACCTTCTCCCCTGACCATGTAATTGCCAAATTCAAGGGGATGTATATATATAGCTTCATACATTTTAAAAAAAAACAAAAACAAAGAAAAGAAAAATAAAAAATAGTAAAAAGAGCAAGAGCACAAAAACAAGAGAAATATCCGTAAACAATCAAGAACTAGATTGTCCTGTCATAAACCTACTGATGCTATATCTGTGTTTGCAGATATGGCAGATGCCCCATCATCATACACTTCATCCACTCCTACCTTTGGTGAGAGGTATCATCTGTACCTTTCTCAGATATTCCACATGTGCTATCCTGTAATTGAAACTGAATGGGATCATATAGATGTACTAGCCAGAGAGGAAAATATTGAGGAATTAGAATGGCTAATTCGCCTATTGACCATGACTGACCCCTACTCCGTAGAGGACATATCCCCGATAGCCCAATGCTTTCCTTTTCCACAAGATGACTATCCTCGCATGGTTACATTTTTGATGAGTTTATGTGGATGGGAAAATGAAAAGGAAATATCTGACAATGATGAATGGACGGATGAAACTCATGGTACTACTGAGGTTGACTTTATTTGTTTGGATGATGCGGATAGAGGCTTAGCCTTAGGGCTAGAGCCAGGACTCTACAACATCCTCTTACCGTATCCTCAGTAGTAGTGTGGTGACTGGTAGGTAGGTTAGCGTTTCCAAGTTTTTTCTAGTTTAGATTCCTTAAACAAATCTTGAAATTTTCACACTGATGTGCCTCTCGAGGTATAGTGCTTGTTAGTTGATTGTACAGGTTAAAAAAGTTTGAGGTGGGTTCGCTTTTAAGTCCTGAGACTGCCGCAACGTTCATCAAAATATATCTACATCAAATTGCAAGCTGTCTCATCGAATCAAGGAGATCTCCAATTACAGGTGTAATTCTTCCATACCCACTCTCTTTCGTTTTTACTGTTCAATTAATTTCATAAACTATAAGGCATGACCACATGGAAATTGTCAATGTACTACTTAGTTTTTGAAGTTGCTTGCATACTAGTGTAAATCATTAATGAGCTTAACTTTATTGGAAATATTCCTAGGCAGCATGACGTCTTTAGTTAACCTTGGAATACGATTGTCTTAGGTCTAGGGTCAAACCATCTTAATGTTTGAACACCTGGCTGTGTGTGTGTTGACCTCTAGGACATAGCTTTTACCCCTTGTCGTAAGGATGTAAGAACACATTTTAGTTCAGGAGTGAAGATCAAAAGAAACCAAAAAAAAAAGCCTACAATAAATGGCAATACAAGTCTATGATGTGCTTTAATGTTGGACTATCGCCTTATCGATACTTGGTAGGCGAGGAGTATTCTACTCTGCAGACCGATGCCTTGGTTGGTAGGGGGTAGCCTTGTCTAAAGTGAGCTAATAGATTCCTGGATAATGCCTTGTGTTAAACATGGTACCAGGATCGATGTCAGTTTTGCCTTAGGAAGGTCGCCATTGTGTGTAAAAATTGTCACGTGCAAAAAAAAAAAGAAAAAAAGAAAAAAAGAGAGGCAAAAAGCTCCTGTAACTCTGATGTTTCTTGTTTCCCTAGACTTGTGGTATTAACTTGTTCTTAGAGTAGACACAGTGTGGTCATGTGTTTATTTATTAAGCTTGGTTATTTTCCTTGACTTAGGCCACTTATAAACCTTGATTAACCTTTGACACCTTGCTTACTCTTGATTTACTTTCAATAATTCTAAACTCCTGTTAATTTGCTACACTAGCTCATTCATGTGACCCTTAAACTAAGTTCTCATAGCAACATCCATTGTGGTCTAGCATGCTTGAATTTTTACACTTTATATCTTTTGAATTCTAGCATACTTTCACTCTACTTCCCTATTTTGCAGACGGTCTACCACAACAACCCTCTCGAGCTTACCATACCATAGCTTCCGAGGACGGAATCTACATCAGGAAGGGGGGCATGTTAACCCATGGCAGACACACTATGTTTTACGTCATTAATTTAAATATTCTGAGTCATGGGCCGGGCTTGTCGGCACCATATGTTAAGGATAAAGGGATTGGGTGATCGCCGATGAGAGGCGCACCTTGGATATCAGTAGGATAAGGGTTAGGGTCGGCCGGCCATGTATGGGCGCCCAAGTGTGAACGGCCAAGTCACCTATAAGAGTCAAATGTAACCCTAAAATCCTCATTCTCATGTGTTGTGAATACAAGAGTGCTCTTGCCTTATCTCTTTGGTTTCCTTCTCCTGCGTGTATGTGAGAGAGAGAGAGAGAGAGAGAGCGAGAGAGCGATCGAGCGCACTGTGTAGCGGCACGGCGGCGGTGGCGAGGCGGTAGAGCGGCGCGACGGCGGCTCCTCCTTCACGGCTGCGACGCGGGAATCCTTCAAGGCGGCGGTTGAGCGGTGAGTGACACACCCTTTGGCATTCTGTTTGAGCTTCCTTCCCTGGTTGTATGCTTGCAGCCATTCGTGGCTCGCATACGGTGCTCGGCAAGTCCCCAGCTACGACCTGTGCGGCAAAAGTGCACAGTAGGTTCACTTTAAGGGTTTCATTCCTCTTCCAAACATAGATGTGGTCTATGTCCCAATCATGGACCATTCGAGTTTCTCATAAAGGGTCAGCCTAGGATGTAATCATAGGAATTAGGTTAATGAGAAAAGTTCATCACCATAAAAGAGTGGTAGAAACTTAGGCCAAAATTTATAATTCTTAGGTTTTCCAATAACACCATGGGTTTTTCCCACGCAAGGTTGACCATCATGCTGGTAGTGTCTAGTGATGGTGGTCCTAGCATTACTTAATAATGATTCTAACCCGAGTCCCTCCATCTAAGATGGAAGTGACTTGGCTATCCTTTCATGTCATCGCTTTCAAAGTAGTGGCCCAACTTATTCATCTCGGTACCTTTGGAAATGCGTGGTGTTAAACAACCTCTACCTTAGTGGGTTTATCATTTTCTAACTCATTCAAGGAGTCTTGAATCTGTGGTTCTTCCATTCCACTTTCAACTTTCCATCCATCCAATCCTTCAAGTCATTCCACAGGCTTGGAATTCCTTGGGCTAGGAAGGCAACCTAAATTTGCACTTGGGAGGAAATGAAGGCAAAGAGTCCAGCTTTCACCATGGCTACATTAACCTTTTTAAGGTTAATCTAAACCTAGATCGTCCCATTTTTCTTAAGTACTGTGTCTGTTAGGGATAGCCATTCAGTCTGCTCTATTTTGTAAATGAATCTAGGTTCAATGAGTTTATCAATCTCATCCTTGACCATTCTAGAATACTTTGGATTCATTTGGTAGGCTCTATGCCTTGATGGATGTGCTTCCAGAATGGGAATGGTGTGCTTGACCACCCTCTAGGGGTACACCCTTCATGTTTGTATATTTCCAAGTAAGGAAGTCTTGGAATTTTGCGAGTAAGTAAATGAGGTTTTATTCTTCTTTAGGGGATAGGTCTTTCCCAATGTATATAGGTTTGGGATCCTCATCCGATCCTACTACGTTAATTTCTTTGACCTCAGCTTGTCCATCATAAGATGTCCATGGCTTCCCATCAGGGGGTTCTCTTTGCCTTTTTAAAGTAGTATATGAAGCAGTTACCCAGATTATATGTTTTGAATTTCTCAAGCACCTATCTAAGGTCTTTTGCACAAGCGCTCTCTTGTAGGGATTCCTTATCTTATTTTTTAACTTTATCGAAGGCTTTGTTCGTTGTCCTTCTCTTATTCAAAGCAAGAAAGTTTATGGACTCACTCGACTATGTGGGGCTATCTCTCTACATAGCCATTAACCTGACCAGAATTTCAAAAAGATTGAGCTCTTTCTGCCACTAATGGTGGTAGAAGTCTACATGGGAATCTATGGATTTGACGTATCAAAACCAATGGTCTTCTTTCCCTTCGTGTGGGAAAAGATATAGGTCATTCCTTTTTTACCTTTTAGGGGCCCATGCTACCACCTTGGTTCACACATATATTGCTTTTAAATTTTGGTGCATGTTGCATCGCTACAATGCCTAATATATATATGAAAGTGATTTCCATGCTATCTAATGTGGCATATCTTGTACATATTCTTGTCGGGAGGATGTCCATGGTTGCAAGGATGTGCATTCAATCTTCAAATTCTTTTAACTTTCAAAGTGAGGGAAACTCTGAATTTTCACATTCATCATCCAACATATTGTGACAGGTTTTTAGCTCCGTGGTGTTATTGGTGGGCTATGAGCCATCGACAAAAGGTCCACCACTCATTGGACAAGCGTTCCATGTTCATAGGTTCACTTTGGGGGTTTCATTCCTCTTCCAAACATAGATGTACTCTACTTTTTCCCTCAATAGGATTGGATTCTCTATCAGCTTCTTAGGCAAGTTGCTAAGGTCTATGACTAGTTCCTCTTGGCAAGCTGGGGATTCATTTCTTCCTCCAAAGAGGATGAAGAAATGTTGGAAACTGTGTCTTCACTTTATCCCTCTCAAATTGTCATGCGAAGAGATGTTGGAAATTGTGTCTTCACTTGATCCCTCTTAAATTGTCATGTAGTCTTCCCCTTGTTTTACCTTCTTGGTTCTTCATCTTTTGGTCTTAGGGGTAACGCTAGGCTATTTCAAAACTTTGTCACAGGTAGGACTGGGGCCGGCTTACTCGCCCTTTAAGTACTGAGATAATTTGAAGCCTGTCTAACTTTATGTGGATCTCCTCCTATTCTACACATTCTAGTTATAACATTGAGAGGAACCATTTGTAGCAACCCATCCCTGACACTTAGCAAATTGAGGCTTGTACTTGGTCTGTGCTCATGGGCTAGACCTAGAATAGATGCTCTTAATGGGTACTCCTTATACATGTGATCAATATGCCGTATCCTATGTAGAGTGGTACGAATGGCTGAGGGTTTTTTTGGTGTGGATGCCATAGCCTTCTTAATGGGATACTCCACCACACAATGGGGTCCCTTGTAGTGGTAGCAATGTAATGGAATGCAAGATCCTAGGTCATTGCCCTATTTAATTATACTACTGTAGACATTATCGCCCTCTTAAATGTAGTGGCTTAGGATTTGACTTGGGGGACTCTGAGCCTCTAGTGGTTCTAGTTAGTTAGTGTCCCATACTATTCCATCTTCCTCTCCCTCTTAGGGATTTCCATTAGGGTTAATTGGTTCATGGGGGTCACTCGAGGAATGGGTGATTGTTTTGGTAATACCAGAGGTGGTAGGGGTAGTTTTGAGAGTCTTAGGACTCCTCTTTGGGACACCTACTACCCTGGGTGAGGTGTGTTGGCAAGCATGGGTCTTGCCGATGGAGTTGGCAAGGCTAGGTGTTGGTTGGGTAGAGCTGGTGCAGCCATTGATTGTTTCCTTTAAGACTGACTTTTGTAGCAATGGATAGCATCATGGTTTCCCATCCTTCTGCAGTATGATACCTCGTTGCCTCAATCTTAGGTGGGGGCATTCCATGCTTGTGTGGTTAACACAATATATTGAATACAAGACTAACTCTCCTCTAGGGTACAAGCCTACATTATCTTTCTATACCCTAACCTTCCATTACTCAGTCATTTGTTAAATGAGCATGGCTGCAGCTAAGTTTTCTATGGTTGGTGTGGCATGTGGCTCTTTCCCTTTGACACTTACCTTGGAAGATATTGTCCTGAAGGATGCTTCAAAAGGGGTCCTTCAGGGAGATTCCTTGAAGACATTCCCATGAAGTTATCGTCAACTCCTATGATATTTCTATAGCATTACTTAAATATCTTATGCTTTTTTGAGTAGAAGGTGTTATGCAAGGTCGAATCGAGGATTCCTTTTAGAAATCTCCTAGTTAACTATTCGCAACAAGAGAACTTGTCATTGTCTAAGCATCTTGAGTGAAGGTATCTCACTCTATTGATATAGTCTCTAATGGATTATTTCTCTTGCTATTTAGTGTGGCTAAGCTGATCAACTAGGTTCCATCAAGTTCCTTTGTAAGAGTACCCACTTGTGAAAGTAGTCTTCAGGGAGTTGAGGTCAGCCTTGTCTTTTAGTTTTAGCGATTAAGACCACTATCTCGCCTTTCCTTCTAGGGTAAGGCTGAAGGCACTTACTTGTATAAGGTCATCGGGCCACCCGCATGTGGCACACATTTGATCAAACATTTCTAGGTGTGCAATGGAGTATCCTATCCCATTGAATTTGGATGTCAATTCCATGATTTGCATGTGGCACACATTTGATCAAACACTTCTAGGTGTGCAATGGAGTATCCTGTCCCATTGAATTTGGATGTCAATTCCATGATTTGCATGGGCTTGGTAATAGTAGTTTAGTGCCTAGGGTTTGGTCCTACTCTTGTAATAGCATATGGAGGTGTTGTTTTTGAAGCCCTATCACTACCCCCTCCCTATTTGAGCTACAATCCTCAATATATCCTCAGAGTAGAGGGTAGGGTTGAGGTAATGGTGACTATGGGCGGTAGTATGGGTATAGGTTGGTGGAGTACTGGTATGTGATGGGTATTACCCTTGTTCTCAAGGTAAGTTTGGATGCTGTGGGAGGATAGTTGTGCAAGGCTGGTTCATGTTGTGGCATGTATGCTCCTCCTAGAGTTGGATCTAGCCCAAAGCTCCCTACTCTTATGTGTCACATAACTCCCATGGTCATGCATTTGGTAGCTTGGATGGGCTCCTCTACCCTAGGGACTTGAGTGGTTACTATGGCATATGTAGTCATGTTGAACCTAAATTGCCCTGCACTACTCATAACAAGGTTAGATGTAGTGAAACAAGAGGGGACAATAGGTCTTCAAGTTGTTCTAAACACACCAAGGTTCCTGTTTTATGAGCTGGATGAGCTAAAAGTTGCTGAAGTACTTGTCTCATCAACCATTCTCCTTGTGGTTCAAGAAGGATCCTTCCTCTATAGGGTTAATGCTTCTCGTTCCTTGACTCAAACTAGTTAGTGTCCATATTGGGAGAAAATGCCTCCATGCATGGTAGCAGGTGGTCTCTCACTTGTCGGTTGTTGATGATAAATTTCTAAAATGAACAAAAACATGAAAAATTTCCAATGCAAGAAGGAATTAGCCAAAATAAAAGGAAATAGAGTTAGAAACTTACTTGTAGCCATGTAACTTGAGCCCAAGGGATTGCTCCCTACTCGATTACATTAAGTAAGCAAAGTAAACCACAAAACATCAATAAACAAAGGTTAAACCTGATGGATTTGCACTCCAACCGAGATATGTCAATACTTCAAATGCAAAGTATAGCAAGGGAGTCCTAAGCCAAGGCACTTCCCTACTAGTAGTGGCACCAAAGAACACTCAAGCCACACAAGATAGGGAGAAAGAGAGGAGAGTGCAAGGGTCATACTAGTGTGCACCTCAAGCCACTCTTAGAAGAGTAACTCTCTCTTGTGAAGAGCGAGCGTCCTCAACCTTGCCTCCTTTGTTGTCACCCCACAAAGGAGCTTTGCAAATGGGTGGGGAGGGATCAAAGAGAGAAAGAGAGAGCTATGAACAGCTTAACCTTTAGTCCTATGCCACATTGAGTGAAAACATGAGAGAGTACATAAGATAAGGGGGGAGAGAGAGAGAGAGAGAGAGAGAGAGAGAGAGAGAGAGAGAGAGAGAGATCACTCACCCACACAATCCCTAAGCATGCATACAACAAGAAGAAGAAGACATAAGTATACAAGCAACTCAATCACAAGAGCAAGAAGACTCAAACTCAATTGTGAGAATGGGATTATGTGTTTTTTCATTAGTCATATACAACACTTATTTGTGCAATGCCTGGCCACCCAACTAATGTCCAAGGGCCTAATAAGCTAGTCTAGGCTATCTTCCTAGACTTATTGTACATCACTAGCATTACACAAGTTTTAACCTTGGTGTTAACTATCTTTCGACATTAAACAAGTCATAATGTCAGAGATTTCCCATAATTGTTTTCCATGAAGCACATTGCACAGTACGAAAATATGGCTTAAAGAAGTAGCTATACGTGGAATAATGTTAACCAATGTGGTTAACATCTAAATGATATGATTTTGACATGCTTAGTAAGATTATTAATAGTTCATAACTTTGATTCAATTGAAAGGTAATTAATGTAGGTTTGCCATTTGACCTTGATATAGTAAATTCCTTTGAAAAATAGCTTTGAATTCCTAAGAAGTAAATATCATATTTTTTGAATAAAAATTTTATAAAATGGATTTAAACAAAATTGAATGAGAAGAACTAGGATAATATAAGATATTTTAAAAAAAGTCCAACTTAAGTGGGGATTAAATTTGGTTAGGATTACTTAATGTATAAATTAAATTGATAGAATAATAATAATAAGTAATCTATAAAGTAATAAAGATGATATTTTTAGTTAATAAACTATATTTAGCAAGAAGTAACATAGATAAATATGTAATAATGATGATGATTACGATGATATAAATAGTAATTAGATAAGTGATAATTAAAAAAAAGAATAAATACTTTATATGATCTTTTGATATTATTACATAGAATTTTTCTAAGGGCTAATATACACCAGTTCATTTCCAAGCTTAAGAAGTTCATCTAAGAGTTCATGTACACAACAATAACATAACTCGGTGGCAAAGGCATCAAACTCATATGGCCAATAGAGAATGATAATAGGATTCTCCCATGATGGAACAATATGGAAAGTGATTTTGCAAGGCAAATGTGGATGTGATAAAATACACAAGAAGGTAAATGTGTGCAAACCACATGGCATATTGATTTTGTAAAGCAAATGTGGATGTGATAAAATACACAAGAAGGTAAATGTGTGTAAACCACATGGCAAATTCATTTTGCAAGGTAAATGTGGATGCGCTAAAATACACAAGAAGGTAAATGTGTGCAAACCACATGGCAAATTGATTGCAAGGCAAATGTGGATGTGATAAAATACACAAGAAGGTAAATATGTGCAAACCATATGGAAGCCGCACAATAAAGAAGGACATTAAACTGTTAAATATAGTATCTCATGTGACATTGAGTCGTAACAAAGGAGTCGGCCATTTCACTTGTGAGGGTATATATACCCATGCCCACCCATTGTATTATTCAATCTATTCATTGCTAATATCAAAGCTATTCGTCAACTTTACTCTCTCTCTCTGCGTCAACTTCTCTCTCCTTCTCTCTACGTGTGTATGAGTGTGGCTTCCGCATGCACTAACTCTGACATGGTATCAGAGCTGAGGCTCTAGGGTCCTTGGACAAGCGCATAGAGAGGTGGAAAAGCGGAAGAGAGTGCGGTTTGCTGCCGACGTCGTGGAGCCTGCAGGTGACGTCCGAGAGTACAGGCTCCGGTTCGATGCTAGGAAGAGGCTAACGGGGAGACCCCTGCGTTTTTTGTTCCAGTAGTGCTTGGTGGCGCAAGGTTGCACACCACAAGCGGCTGCGAGCAAGAGCTTCAGTGCTGCGTTTTCTCCTGGTTGGCTGTGGGCTTGCGTTTTCCTGCCCTGTTGGCTGGTCGGCCAGTTTTTTAGAGCACTTTGGAGGCTGGTTTTGCTTTGGACAGCATCATAGCAGGCCAGGAGGGCACTGGTGACGCAAGGGTGGAGCCTCGGGAGTGGAATCCAGGACGCGGCCAAGACTTGCAGGTCAAAGTGCTCGAGGACTCGGGATGAGATTTCAACTGTGTTGACTGTTACAAGAGGGCGTCAGGGGCTATGGAGAGGAGGTTTGGATCGACTGAGAAGATCTTGGACGGAGTTTATGAGATGGGTCTCCCGTGTTCAAGCAAGGACGACAAACTGAATGGCGACAACTATGCGCATTGGAACTTGATCATGAGGCTATGGTTTAGCAGAAAAGGCTTATGGGACATTGTTGATGGCTCGGAGGAACGTCCCCGAAGGGATAGCAATCGGTTCACACGTCTTCAGGAGGAGGAGTTTCTCAAATCTCTTGTGGATTGGGATGGTCACAATGCGAAGGCGATGTCGGCGATTGCAGAATCTCTCACCAAGGAAATTTCCCCTGCCATTCAGACTTTAAAGACTGCCAAGGAAATGTGGTCAAAGCTTGCAGGACTATTTGATCGAGACTCAACAATGCGAGCAGTAACCCTTCTCGGCCAGTTGTTTTCCATCAAGTTTGAAACCGGGACCTCTATGCAGTCACTTCTAATGAAGGCAAAGGTTATCCATGATCAGTTATCGGCTATGAATAGTGCATTAACTAGTACCCAGTTAGCTGCCTTGGTTCTTACGAACTTGCCTGAGGAGTACGAGATGGTCTCGAGGGCATTACGCTTACAAGTCACGAAGGAAAAGCTGGAATTTGATGATCTCAGCTCTTTTCTCATTGAGGAGGAAGCAGTGCTCATTTCCCAAGGCAAGATTCGGGTTCCGAAGGATGTAGAATCGGCACATGCTGCATCGGAATCCAATAAGAAGTCTAGGAGCCGTTGTTATAAGTGCGGAAAGCGAGGGCATTTAGCTCGGGATTGCAAATCCAAAGCTAAAGCTCAAGGCTTGACGAATGACAAAGGCAAAGGCAAAGCTGACGAGGATGACAGTGAAAGTGATTCTACTAGGGATGCTACGGCGTCTGCCGGTGTGGTGAGGACTACACTGGCACATGCTCCAGCATTCTAGCTTGGTGGATGGATGCTACCACGTGCTTCAGCCAGAGAGAGGCATGTGAGTGGCAGAGAGGGGCAGTCTGTGCTCCCGTTTTAGTGATTTGGACCCGTGTGTCGGAGTTCAAGGAACATGCATCTGGCATGGAACAGCTTGACAAATCTATGGACGTGATGTGTTCGTAGTTCATTGGTAGTAGACTATGGATGGGATGAGTTCCTGGTTCATTGTGTAGCAGAATTTTGGGTGTCGTGTGTGACAGTTCAAGCATTCAGAGATTTTTTGGACGTGATGTGTTCGCAGTTCAACGAATGGGGGATCATGAATGTGGAGTTGTCTGCAATTCATTATTCTATGTGGCAGCTAAAGCTCAAGATGGCATTTTCTTGTGGAGACAGGTTGATTGGTGCATTATCTGAGGTGTACCTAGCAAAGCCCATGCTAGGGTGTCCATGGTTGCATCTGCATCGACTTGGTTTCTTCATCTATGCCCACTATGAGCTATAGAGAGGGTGTTAAATATAGTATCTCATGTGACATTGAGTCGTAACAAAGGAGTCGGCCATTTCACTTGTGAGGGTATATATACCCATGCCCACCCATTGTATTATTCAATCTATTCATTGCTAATATCAAAGCTGTTCGTCAACTTTACTCTCTCTCTCTCTGCGTCAACTTCTCTCTCCTTCTCTCTACGTGTGTATGAGTGTGGCTTCCGCATGCACTAACTCTGACATAAACCACCCTATTTTTTAAGTGAAGCTCTAGTGAAGAAGTGGGAGTAGGACCATGAACTTCAAGGTTTGCTCCCTCAAGAAGTGCTTAAATAATGTTGGATGCCACAATATCTCAAACATTTAGTGTCGATCCTAAGTTGGGTTTTTCCCAAGGTGGCCAATGGCTAAGCAACCTAGCAAAATGACACCTATAAATAAATGGGACATATCTCTTTTGTTATATACCATTAGGGATAAACTTTCATGTCCAAGTGAAGAGCTTACCTTAGCCTTCTTACCTAAAGTCACAATGCAACTTGTCCATTGCATCCTCACATCATTGTCACATTGGATTGCTTCTTTACCAAAGGGGTGAAGGTAGAGATCTCTATGCCCAGATGGAGGCAAACAGAGAATGTCCTTCACAACAATTCTCCCTCAAAAAAGGTGGGTAAGAAACAATCTAACGGAAGAGGTAAATGGATAAAAGGTAAAGTGTGTAGTCTACCTGTTGAGCCAGGCATCTACACATTCTTGAGTCTTCTCCTTTTTCTCAGCTGCCGTACACCTTTGTGGTGTAAACGACGGAGCAACTGCTTTGATAGAAGCAGGAGGTGCCGCCAAAAGAGCCTTTTATAGAGTCAAGATCTGCACCTTCAGTGACTCCATCTCGCTATAGAATTTGGCAATAGTTGCTTCCAAATGCTCTGTCACTTCCATAAATTAACTCTTTCCAACAACCTCATCTTCTCCAACAACTTGGAATTTAAGATCTTCCCTTCCTGAGTCGGGATGATCACACATCTCGTCGACATTATCATTGATCGAGAAATCGATGTGAGCTATGGTAATAAGGTTCTCCAACAATTACGAATCATTCAAACAAACTTCACTTGACCACCCTTGACCAAAATGATCTAGCAAATTAATTCACTAGAATTGACTCCACATAACAAAAAATGCTTTAATTAGTATTTGGTGGCTTAAAAATGGTAAAAAATCATGAGAACACCGTCTAGAATTTCTCCAAATGGAAATAACTACTAATACAAGGCACACTCGCATTAACTATATGCAAATAATCCACATCTATCTAATGTCAACACATGAAAATGTACTTCAACACTAAATAACCCCCGAAATATTAAATTCTCAAGAAAAAAGAATTATCATGATTTTTCCTATTTTTCAAGACCTCAAAATTTGCTAATTTTGAACTCCACAAAATCCTATCTTATGGCACTCCGAATCTAAATTTTCTTGAAAATTTTAGCGATAAAATCCACCAAAATACAATTGGTATACAAAAAATACAAATTTCTAGGATTTCTAAAATATTTTTTAGAAATTTTCCCAAGTCTAGTAATTATGAAAAAAAAAACCCAAGAATCCCATTGATCATGGAATTTTTTTGATTCTGCCCGACAATCCTCAAATCCAATTAAAATCTATAATTTTAATGGAATTTTTAATTTTCTTAGAAAGAATAGATTTTTACAAGAAATCGAACGGGTCATGAGTGCCCGAATGGACACGCCACATGCCAGACGACAAACTCAGATATTTCAAAAATTGGAAAAATCCTTTGTCTAATTCTCTATGAATTTTCAAGAATTTTTCAAAAATTTAGTTGTACCCCAAACGCACAGCTTGGCCTATGTGCCAACACAGGACAACCTCGTCGATCTTTTCACAAAGGCGTTTGAAGCTTTCCGCAAATCTTTGGGCTTGCTCCCCTTTGTGGACTGATCTACTTCGGGCATGGCACTCCCCAATACATGAGTGCGAGCTCTCGTTCACACCATCACTCCCAGGGGGGATTTGTTGCCATATATATATATAGGCAGTGATGTGTGTGAACACACTTAGGACCGCCGGGGCACTTTTTCCCTCTTTAGCAGGTTTTTTTCCCCTGCTTGTATATACGCCTATCCTTCTAGGGCTAACTTATCTTTGTACATTGACATAATCTAATACATTGTGTGTTGTGTGCATTCTTGCTTCTTCTTCTCCAAGCTTTGTGTGCTTTCCTGCAACCCTAATTTCAACATCTTAAACTTCCTTCTTGAAAGGTTTTCCTAATGATGGAACCTTATTATTCTAATGTTTTCTTAAACTTTCTTCTTGAAGCTTTTTTAAAAGCCTTCTTTAAGTTGATACCATAAAAATTGATCTTTAGATGCTTTTTAGGTCTCTAAGAGGGTAATACCATAATTTGCTATATATTGGGTTTTCCATAAAACAAATATTTCAAATATCATTGACTAGCAAAATCAGGGAGAAGCACTCTTTATGGAAGATATTGGAATTTTCTCATTAAATGGCACATGGCAGGTATTAAACCAGCCATTGTTTATAAAATGATTCATTCACAATGTATTTATTGTAATTAATACCAACTTTTTCTTGGTTTTAGGTGATCTTAAAACATTGAAATGCATGTATAATATATCAAAAGGAGGTAATGCCAAATATCAAAATTACCTTGTTGTACAAGGTACATCTGCCACTTTCCAATATCTTAATATAAACCTTTTAATATTTTATTTGAAAAACTTTACCTTTTCAAAGTTGGTGGATGAAAATTCAACAAGATCTATGTTCCATGTATCTTAAATCCTAGCTCTCTTATTGGCTAGACCATTCTTTTTAAAATACTTTCTTATACATCCCTTTTTTAGTCCAAATTTCATATAATGCCACGTAGATCCCATCTAGGGCTAGGGAGGAGAGTGATCTTGAGATTAACCATGGAAGCAATATAAAACTCTAAGATTGTTAAGATCTGCTCATGCCTAGATAAATCATAATGCAACACAGGTAGAGTGAATAACCATGTTGGCTCGATAAAGCTAACCAAGCTCCACTAATTAGATGTCAGACTGCCTTAACACAGCAGGAAAAGCCATCGGCACTTATTTTTCTTTCTACAAGCCAAACCAATTCATTGAAGTGGACAAAGGGTGCTTCTCAAGCTATATAGAGCCTACAAAGAGGAAGATGTTCAAAATTTTGCAAAGCTGGTCTATAATAGAGAGTTAGAAAAACTAACATTGGTAGGACAATACCTTGGACCATGGTGGGTCTCTTGCTGCTACACATGTCTTGTACCTAGCACCACATCAGAGCTCACCTCAACTCTCTATCATTATTGTGGAAATTATTTGTAGTGATAGAAAAGGGAAATATGGAAAGTTCATAGACCTTACCCCTTATGAAAAATTCTCTTGAGCAAGAACAAGATAATAGAGAAGTAGACCTAGTGTTGGTAGGATGACAATTGTAATTACGAACAAATCTGTGTAGTAAGGTTCCCTCATTCATTGTAGGGGCCAACCTAAGGAGATTAGTGAAGGCTTGGTGATACTCCTCTATGGTTCTTCCTTCTTATGATAGCTCTAAGAATTAATTAATTTTATCTTCTTGAAACCCTAGGGGACAACCGTTGGCAAAGGTATGCTTTTATGTCACCCCATCTTAACTATCCCCTCTCCATGTGATTAGACTCATAGTAGTTCTTCCATCCTATAGAGATCCTACACAAGATACTCCAAGGAACTTGAGTCTGGCATGTTCCATGTTATTCCTTTCATTGTACCACCTCAAAGTATTCTTCCATAGAATAAATCTAAGTCTGTACTATTTCTCCAAGGTTTTTTCCATCACCTTTGAAAGGAAAAGGTTGGGACTTGTTAAGCGCATCCTTAGCATCCCCATCAAGTTCTTCCTCTAAAGGTAGTGTACCTTGTTTTCCTTAATGAATCATAAAGTCCGTGATTTATTTATAACACTTGGCTTTTACTAAACCCCATCTTGCATTTTGAAGTCTAGGCGAAAGATATGCTTATCTATTATTGTAATCAATTTCATATGTATGCACTAATGTAGTTCACTTAAGGTAAAGCCCTCTTCTATTTCAATTATAGATGGCCGAAGATTTTACCAAGGCCTTTTCAATTAAAATTCCATAGAAGACTGTGCCATCATTTCCCAAGAGATCCTTAGTTTTGGGAAATGTCTCCAATCCTTCTTCACCAAAGAGTAATCATGGGAAAAACTTTAGTCAAACTTTAGTCAAGCCCAAGACACAAGATGGTTTAGAGTTGAGGAAGAAACATCACTCCCAAAGTTTAGCTTCAAGAGTGCCTTTCTTTAAGTAAACAACATGAATAATCATGCCAAGAGAATAGATGTTTCAAATGTCAGGAGCAAGGATATGTAAGCAAAGATTGACTGAACCTTCCTAGATGATCAGTAAACCTCCTGTCAAGGTAGTCAAGGACCCAAATACTAAAGACCAGCTTCATTCTAAAGTAATTAAGGTTTTTGTGCAACAAAATTGGGGAAACTCCAAAGGACAATCCCAGCTCAACTTTTTGCTTTAGGTCAAAGAAATATGAGACCCCTACTTTCAGAATTAGGGAAATCCAAGAGATCAATTTCTGACCCAACCAATTTCATCTAAGACAGCTATAGTAGCATAGCTAGCAGAAGAAGAAAGAGGCCAAATTCATGTAGCCATAGAGCACCAAGCTCAAAATTGGTAATTTTTGGTACTCCAATTACCCGTGCTGAATATTAAGGTAAATAATTTATGCTTATATGATTGATTTAGGTAGCACTCCATTGTTCCCCTAGATGAAAAATCAAGAAAATCTATGTAAGTAGAATTGGCTTGTGGAAAGCTTCTTTTCACTTACCATGAGACGGATCTTATTCAGCTTCTTTTAGATGGGAATTCAACCAAGTGCAATTTGAAAGTCTTACCTTTAGCAACCTATGATGGAATCCTAGGAATGGATTGGCCCAAATGAAACCAGGATGATATTCATTGTCATAAAGGAACCATCTCTTTTCTAGATCCTCAAAGGGAAATAGATTTAAGGGATTGGAACCTCTATGTCTCTCGCTTTGTAGTTAGTAAAAGCCTCCAAACTGCTAAAAGGGGCTAGGAAGACACAAACCATTTAAATAGTTATCAAAATAAACTCAATAGACAAAGAGTCAGGATCTAAGGAACTGAAGCGGTAAAGATATGTTAGCGGTGCTAACATACTCTAGGCAGAATATTGTAATTTACGTTAGGTGGATTCACTGTGGAGATACAATAAGGCGTAAATGCTACTTCAAATCTTCTTTGTAATTACTATATATACAAGCACCAAGCGTTCATTATACACTAGATTCATACAACAAATTCATTGTAATACAGATGATGAATGTTAATATAGTTTAATTCTAATTATGTCTTGGCATGACTATGTATTTTGTTATGTCTTTGTTCTTCATGCCAAACTCAATAAGTGTTGGACCCCCCCCAACACTTTCGTGATCCTTCTGTTTGTGTTACGTTCTTACCAGGTAGACGATGGCGTGGTAGCTCTCTTGCTAAAATGGCAATCGTCGCGCCTATGCTAGGGTTTCTTACATTATTTCCCTGATGATGCGTGACCACACAGGAGGAGACCCAACATTGGTGGGCGGGCGGCACTGGTTAACCAAGTGCCAAGATTCCCAATCAGTATGATGAGGTGGATCAATTCTTTGAGTTCCTTGGTGTTCCCATAAATCCTTTGGGCACGGGTAGTGTGCAACCCAATTGGGTAGAATCCCATGTTTTGAGGAAAGTCAATTCCCAAATGACATGCTGGATAATGAAGTTCCACTTGCGGATCCTCAGATTGTTGCCACCAACTTATTGGTAAAAATTGGTATCCTCTTGGCACGTGGCTCCGCAACCCCCTTTGAGGAAGAACGTGTATATAACCCCTTACAAGGCTAAGTGTGTAGTTGTGTGTGAACCACCTCTTACACTGGTGGATAAGCATGCATCAAATAAGGGTCAAATGGTTGTGGGCAAAGCCTATAAAACAAGGGCTTGTACTTCATTCTAAATATCTAAGCCTATAAAACAAGGGCTTATACTTCATTCTAAATATCTAATCAAATCAATCCATTATGATTGTACTTGCAATCCTCTCTCTCTCTCTCTCTCTCTCTCTCTCTCTCTCTCTCTCTCTCTAGCTTTGTCACACTTTCTCTCTCTTTCCACCATAACCATGGACATCTTCTATCCTCTCTAGCCTGTGAGGAAACCCTAACCTTGGCTTAAACCAAAATAGGCACAAAGCTATCCAATAATAAATAACCCATAGAGTAATTAATAACCTTAACTAGTACACTGGAAGGTGGAAGGCTATCCAATAATAATTAATAACCTTAACTAGTACAACCAAACACAATGGCTATTACACCCACCATTGTGTGTGTGTGTGTGTGTGTGTGAGGGCGCACGTGCGTGCAAGCATGCATGTGCGTGTGCGTGTGCGTGTGCGTGTGCGTGTGTGTGTGAGGGCACACGTGTGTGCAAGCATGCATGTGCGTGTGCGTGTGCGTGTGCATGTGCGTGTGCGTGCGTGTGTGTGTGTGTGTGTGTGTGTGTGTGTGTGTGTGATATTACGGCCTTTAACACACACATTGCAACCAACTGTGCACACAAATGGTGACCAACTTCTTCAAGATATTCTATGTGATCCATCCTAGTAGATTTCACTTGGATATCTATAGAATAGATACTTTTTTGTGTCACTTTTAATATTTATCATGCACTTGATAGACATGGATATTTTTTGAGATATGTTACATGAGGGTCTATGTTTTTTGATGGCATTATTATGCTTCATGTTGCATACATGAAATAGGTGTCATGTATATGAGTTATATATGTGGAAGGTATATATGTGGAAGGGTGGTATTGTTCATGTTATGTATAGGCTGTTATGGCTCACCCTAAGCCCTCTTGAAACACATCCAACAATAGATTACTTGGTGAACCGTAACTGTCGTGAGTGAGGATCTTTCCCATGGCTGAGCTCATAACCCTTGAGGTCTCCAAGCTCTACAACTCCTTAAGAAGCAATTCCACCACACCTCCTGTGAGCGTTGTCACACCGCCGCGTTGCACTACGGGTACTCGTCCCTCCTCTCACCTCACATCACTCACACACACTCATCAGCATGCATTAGAGAGAGAGATTAGCAAGAGCTAGACTCTATTGCACAATGGGAGAGTATATTGTATTATGAGAGAAATTCACTTATATATATGGCCATAAGTGTTCACATAAACTGTGGCCGGCCAGGCACTTTAGGCTCATAAGAGGCCTAATGCTATTACAATGACTACTCTCATAATCCATGAAGTACATCACTTGGGAATTCATCCTACATGCTACCACATGCTCTTGAAAAGCGGGAATCACCACACGAATACTCCGTCGTCACACCATTACTACGGGCGCCCATCCAAGTTGTAGTTTTGGACACCATTACTTCATATCTTAAATGTATGACCCTTTGGTGTATCTACCTTGACTCCTTGATGTAAGATAATGGTGGTAGTTCTTGTTAACCCTAGGAATGGTTTAGCATAGGCATTCAGACTTTGAAGACTATGTTGCTATTCATGTATAGGCTTTCAAACTTTGTAGACTATGATGTGAGTTAATGCGATGCTAAATGACTTTGAAGGAGTATGACCATGCTTTGTGAATCTCCTATTTGTGATAGTTGCTTCAACATGCTTGTGAATCTCCTATGTGTGCTAGTTGATGAAGCTACATGTTCAAGTTGATTTGTAAGCACCAATGATTAACATTGTCTGAAGACACAAGGGATTACATGTATATGATGTTTGGGCTAAGATTAAGGTTTGGGACAAGGGCTACCACCTACCTAAAAATTGCTTCCATATTTTTAAAATTACGATAATTATATTCTTAAGGAGGTTTATATTCCGTATTTTAAAATTCTTGAGGTTTATTTGTTGACTCGCTATAGCTTGCCTATATGATGGTTAGAGCATGCTTGAAATAGAGCAAAGTTACATACCACTACTCTTAGTGTCTCAGTAGATCCCACCAGGTTGGGTCATGTCCCATGTATACTCCAAAAGAATAGCCCTCCAACCACTTGGATCAAATGATGAATATGGAAGACCAATGTCGATATGAGGCTAACCTAAAATCCTCCTGGGATGAAGGGAATGCTAGAAACTAGCCCATCCTCACAATTGTAATATGAATCTGGCACTAAATACATCTACACGATGAGCTTAAAACTTGTGGCTAGTATGTCAAACTGTCCTAGCACACAAAAGAACCACCGCAATGTCGATATGAGGCTAACCTAAAATCCTCCTGGGATGAAGGGAATGCTAGAAACTAGCCCATCCTCACAATTGTAATATGAATCTGGCACTAAAGACATCTACACAATGAGCTTAAAAATTGTGGCTAGTATGTCAAACTGTCGTAGCACACAAAAGAACCACCGTGCATGCCAAGACTAGCATCTGAATGTCTTGCCACATAATCAAAAACCATACACTGCAAATGGCAAATGAAGGTCAAAGAATATGTTATTGGATTGATCATACTCTAGTTCATCTAATTTTGATGTGTAAATGGCCTCAATATGGAATGGATGACCAATGGTGAGATGAATCTGGCTCAGAAAGCTGTAGTCCCTTTTTTCCCTATGACAATGCTAGACCCAATGTTGCACAATGGCTTGAACAATTGTTTGGGGCCTGTTTTGTAGCTAGTGTGTGCGTGAAGCTAACCGTGGCTCTTTTGAAGTGATATTCACATATCTGCAATATAAACAAGCGTTGTTGAAAAATTTGCCTTTGTTTTATGGTCAACAACTAGTGCATGTTTACTCTTGGCTGCCAACTAAGGGCCATCATAGTCTCATAAGGTACAAGTTTCCTATATGGGTGGAGATAGTTGACCTCCCATAATATTTTTGAGCTGCACTACCATTTTTTACAGAATTGCATATCATGGGATATTGATAAACCCACACCGCCTGATCTTGCCTTTGATGTGGAGATGATTGGCATGCCCTCCTAGGATGTCTTTTTTAAAACATGAATGGGGAAGATTTTATGGCTCTTGCTTTCACTTGTGGCAAATTTGGTCATGTGCAATCAGAGTGTCCGATTGTGCAACTACAATGCAATTGAATGAGAACACTCTAGTGGGAACAATGCAACCCCAAAAAGGGGGGGCAAAATGTACAACAGGCCCCAAATGTTAACATAAACAAAAACAAAGTAAAAGTTGTATCCACTAGTTCTCCTATGCCAAAACCTAAGGAGAAGGAAAAGCAAGATACAAATTCTTGGCAGACCCCTAAAAAAACAATAAGACCCAAACCTGTTGTCTCACACAATTGGATAGAGGTTACTTCGACTAGTGGATGTCATACTAATGAAATAGCTAATGATGTTACAAGTGTTGGTTAACTTCAATCGATAGTTGTGAGGGTTGATCCATTATATGAGCAAACCCAAACACTGCTACTTGCAAATGTTGTGCATGGCCCTAGAACTGCAAGTGATTCAAATGCTATGGTTAATGTTGAGCATGGCTATGCCGGGAGCCATGCAATCATGTTTGTGGAAACTTGAGAGGTGTTGCTCCCATTACAAAACATGTAAATATGTATATACCACTTAGATGTTTGAATTATAATGTACAAGGCCTCTATAAATAAATGGAGGTTGATTTCAGCTTACATACATAGAACTCAACCGCACATAGTTTGCATGGGAGAACAGAACCAACATTCTTTTGCTAGGAGGGAAGGTTGCTTTACAGGTTTTCATATCTTTAATGTTGGTAAGCATTCTTTTTCTAGTGCTACCATTTTGGTTAGGCATGAGCTACAGCCTCAACTAGCTCACAATTATCCTCAAGACAGATGGATGATCATTCAATGTATGGTGAATGGTGAAATATTTGAGTTTGCAACTGTATGTGCTTCGTAAACATCTACAGTTTGAGCTCAAATGTGGCAACAATTGCAAGCTTATCCATGGATCATAAATGCTTTTTTATGTGGTGACTTCAATAATTCACGAGACTATGAAGACAATAGCTCTCACAGATCACACATGATTGCTTCTAAGAAAAGGACATGTCAAAATGTACTTTGAAGCACAGTGGGCTAGATTAGATCGATGGTATATGCTCAATGCAGATCAGTTTGATGCCTTTACTTACACTATGTTCATAGACTTCTCTATGCAAAGTTCAGATCACTTCCCTTTATGGATGACTACGCAAGATGTACCTTTGCCTCACAAGAAATTTCTCAGAATTAAGAATAGCTACCTAACACTAGCAATTCAAAGTTTTGGTGAAGGCTGAAATTCAGCTTGTAAAGCTTCACATGCAAATTGATGTAGATCTAGCATGGTACAAATTTGCAATCAGACTCCAGGATGTTATTCAAAAATATGGGAAATGATATATGGGCATGGAAAAACAAAATGTGTTGATTGCAAAATCAACAATGCAATTATTGACAGAGATTGGATGCTCAAGCACAGGATGACCTTCTAGAGGCCCAAAATCAACTGAAATGCAATGATGCCAAGAAACTTCAAAAATGACAAATTAGGGCAAAATAAAAATCTCTCAAGGATAAAGGTTGCTCTTTAAAGGCCGCCTTTAAGAATCTGCATGCTTCCAAGAAAAGTCAATCCATTCACAGATTTAAAAATGACAATGGGCAATGGACTCAAAATAAACATCAACTAGAGATAGAAGTATGGAATCATTTTACTGCCCTTTTTGTTGCCCCTACACAACCACCACAGAAAACCATACATGCATGTCATGTTATTTTGCAAGTTAATTAAATTTTTACACCTCAAAAAACATTGGAAATGGAAGTGTCTTTTTAGAAGAAGAGTTGCATGATGTCTTGCATGGTTTAGGGAAATGGAAATCTCGTGGCTAGGATGGCTTCACAATAGAGTAATGTCTTCAGTATTAAGATTCACTAAAAAATGAAGTGCTTCATATGATTAATATTCGTTGGCACTCTCGGGTGCTACCAACTTCTTGGAAGCAAGGGCTGGTGCGTTTACTCCCTAAAAAACAGTTATGTGATAAAGTGACAGAATGGAGATCTATCACCCTTATGCATATCATTTACAAGCTAGTTGCTAAAATGCTAGTCATTAACAGATTGAAAGACGTCCTTCATGATGGACTACACCCTGCTCAATATGGTTTTGTGCCTAGGCGACAAATTGCAAATGCGTACATAGGCATTGAATATGCTAAACACACGAATCAAGATGTACTCATAATGCAAATAGATATTTAAAAGGCGTTTGACACAGTTCAATGGCAATTCATAGCTCAAGTGATGGACAAAATGGGTTTTGGTCCAAAAATGAGGAATATCATATATTGGTTGTACGAGGAAGGGACATCCCAATGTATTATTGGAAATGAACTCTCTGTTCCATGGAAGCTTGGACGATCCATGAGACAAGGATGTCCACCAGGTGCCTTGCTTGATGCAATAGCTACTCACTGTACATGGACAATTTGACTGTGGAAGGGAAGCATTACAGGAGCCAATCAATTTGTTAGTCAAGCGTATGTAGATGATTCCTTCTTCTTTCCCATCAACACACAACATGATGTCAATGCAATCATGGATGCATTGAAGCTATATGGATTAGTTGCTGGATTGAAGGTTGATTTTACTAAGTTGAAGTTGTTGCCTTTTGAAGAACGTGACTGGCATTCCATTCTTTGGCCAAGTTTCGTATTGCCTCCAAACTAAATAGTACGGCATCTTGGATATCCTATCGGATGGAAGTGTCTCTCAACAAGAAAGAAAGGCAATGGATTATGGATAAGCTAAATCACAAGATTGAGTATTGGAAATTGTCAACATGGCCGTTGCATGTACAACTGCGTATTGCCCAATCCATCATTATGGCCTATGTTCAGTTCCACTTGCCTCTTGTGCCTTGATCAAAGAAGGATATTGACTATTTCATGTCCAAATCTCTAGAATGTTTATGGAGGACAAAAATAGATATAAAGGTTGTTATATTGCTCAAAAAAGAACTTAAATGAACTCCCAATAGCATGGAGGCCTAAATATACTCAATATTCGCTACCATGCCATCACAAGAAAGGCAACTCTACTTCTTGAATTCCTTCACCAAAAGAAACCTTGGACTTCGATGCTGGCACATTTGATTGTGATAATGAAAACAAAAGCTTTTGCAGATTGGATAGTGTCCCACCAAGATGTCATATTTGGAAGATTTGAAGGCCGGATTGTGAGATGCCCTTATTCCACCAGGCTTATACATGACTGGCAAATGCTTCTTTGTCATCTTTCTTGGTCAAGCAGACCTCCTGATAGAGGTAACTCTTTGAAAAAAGAAAGTTTTCATTGGAGTAGGGCTTTTCAGCATTCATTGGCTGCACTACAACCCATAAAAGCATACTTTGGTGTGGGCCTAGTTGATGATGTTGTTGATGATCAAGGCACTGTATTCTCCTTTCCACAAATACAATTTGGGTATGCATCACAGGCATGTATGGCATGAAGTAATTTCTATATTGCAAGATTTTCAACTGGTGCCTCCACTTGAGGATGAGGAAAGATTAAGAGACTGAAAATTTGATAGGCAACTTCCAGGTTACTCTCCTTTCTCTTTCCATCACCTCACGGGGCAGCTAGTGCTTCTCCCTCCACCTTGGATACAAACACATGCCAATTAGTGTGGCATGTAAACAAACCTCTTCGCTAGTGGAAGGCCTCTTTGACTACAATTTCAAAGACTAAATTGCCTCTCAAATGACTTTTCTTGTGAAGATGCATTGTGGGTGAATTCTTGATTGGAACCTTCTTAGCTTAAAGAAATATTTCACCTACCTCTTGCAAAAGGCTTTCCCATCACCAACAGACAGTTATTCATTTGTTATTGGGATACCCCTCTTCTCGCGCTCTCCTGGGGACAGCAGACTGTCAAAGCACTTGAGAGTGCGATCTCCCAACAACTTTAAGAAATTCTTCCGGATGTTTGGCCACCTTTCTTCGCCTTTGCCAGATTACACGATTTTTCTTTTCTAGACTAGATACTGGGTTTTGTGGACAATCTACCCTCGTCACCATTTGGTCGCCCATTTGGTCTATCTCCATTTGTGGTGCCACTTCTATGGGACTGTCACTCCATAGAGCGGCCAGATCTGTGCCATGTTCACATGAGACCACGCCGGTGTCTCATGTGAAAGGGCCAATTACTTTGTGTCACATGGATGAGAGCCAGTATTGTGCCACCCATGTGTGACTAGGATCGTGTCATATGGACGGAGCCTGTATCGTGCCAGCCGTGTATGGCCAGGACGATATCTTGTCCATGGGACTCACTCCATAGAAGGACCCATGTTTGTATCGCGTCTTGTCTATAGGACTGACAGTCCATAGGAAGGCCAAGGTTTTCACATTCTGTCGCGCCAGATTTGTGCCCGATCAAAATGTCTTGTACAAGTTTCATGATGAAAGGGAGATTTCGTACATTACATGTGTACGTGCATCCATCTTTGTATGTTGGATTTGTTTTCGCATGACTTGTTTTCGTGTGAGTGCTTGTTATGTCTGCCAATGCACTGACGAGGACGCCCTCTAGTGTACCATGGATGTGCCTGTCTATTGACGCATTGGTGTGGCATGTGAACATGTGGTAAGTATTCTTTTTAACCCATTTTCTAAAGTTATAATTTTTAAATTATGCTAACGTTTGTATTTATAAGGTTATGTGTTCACATTCATTAAAACTACTAGCCATGGACAATAATAAGTGTGGAAGTCCAAAATTCATTTGAAGAAAGTCATGTACTTGCCATGAAGATCACACGTAAATATATTGGACGGGGGCCACGTAGAGGAAGGCGTGGAGGAAAGAACCTTAACCAACTTTCTCTCTCTTCTGGCCGTCGAAGCAAATCTCTCTCCTCTCACCCTACGTACTGAAGCACCCGACGACTCTTTCTCATCTCACCCGATGGATTGAAACGGAAGCACCGAACACACACACTCTCTCTCTCTCTCCTTCGGCGGACCGAAACAAGGCTTCGTTGTCTCCTCCCTCTCCGGACTGATACAACAATACAAGCCTTATACGTTGCTAGTACCTGCTCCGCACATCTGTGCAATCTGATTATTGCTCCGTACATCATGTACTTGTCCCATATCAATTCCAACCTGTACTACACAACCGTACTAGCCTTGTACATCCTGTAATGACCCCAAACAGCTTGTATCTGATATGTACTAGCTTGTAGGTTGTACCGTACGCCACATGGAATGGCAATCGACTCATACAGCAACATCAAGTTTTTCCTCTCTTGTTTACCAAGTTTTTTGTGTATGTAAATTCTCTCCTCCGTTTTGCAAAGTTTACTTGCAAGTGTTCTTTTTCTCTCTCTTCCTCCTAGTGGATCTCTTGAGAATGCAAGAGCCAAGGTGCTAGAGGTCGAGACAAAAGACCAGGATTGAAGCTGGGAGTCTCTCTGTGAGAACCAACCATCCTGTCGTGGTTGAGCACTTTGACAAGTGTTAGTACTCGAGTGCATTTTCATGTACGATCTCGAAACACCAATTTCGTGCAAGTGCTTAACCCAATGGTGGTGTCAAGTTGTGCATTGTCATTTTCAGATTTGTGGATGCTTATGTTGTTCATTATTCATTATTATCAAGGTTAAGTGATCTAAGTTTGTGCATTTGTTTTCCAATTGTGCTTGGTCTTAAGTGGGGAGCAGTTGCAACCATGCACGAAATCAACTGATTTTCTACCATGAGGAGATCATATGCTTTCCTTTTTTAAGGCCTCTTTACCTTTCACTCCCAGATTGACCTCGGAGATCTTTCCTCAATAGTTGGAAGTGTTTTTCCACTGTTTCTAATATATGAGGAGTGGTTGTCCCACCTTCGAACAGCTATGAATGTACCATGCAATACTTAATGAAGTAGTGGTTCCACCCAAAAATAAAAAAATAATAAAAAAGACGTTTTTATCTATAAATCTACAAATTTGCATGCATGTGCATTCAAAACGTATGCACTTATGTATGTATTCTCATTGCACACATGCACAATTGCTACAAACAAGAACAAAGTTGTTTAGCAACACTACATAATGGATGAGAAAAACTTGGGAGTGAAGTGATGTTCCCCATGACCAAACTCCTCTCTTATGTGAACAACTCATGCTGGTGCCCTAGCATCTCAAAATATAATAGTGCTCAAACATGCAAAACATTGTCTCCACCTCTTACACATTGTCACAGCCACCTCTTGGCCTCTCTCTACATGGAACCTACGTGATGAAACATGAAACTGACCCATAGAAATCCAGTGCACGTAATAGGTGAATCCCAAGAATCCGAGCATCATCTTAACAAACCCCTTCTCCGAGAAATTGGTCTCTATAGTCCATTCTACATGTTGAGTCCATGTCTTTTGGATGTAAAGTTGCCAATGATCTTCCTCAATAACCTCGTTTTGCTTGTTGGTTTGTATGGCAGCTTGTGATTGTGTATATTGGAAAGGCAATAATCTATATATAGAAGGTCTATGAGATGCCATCCAACCATCCAGTAATGTGGTCTGTTAATACCCACATAACAATGCACCTATGCAACTAATTGCATAAAAGAACATAGGGTCAATCATGGTAATATTTGTGCCGCCCACGTGATGAATCCTTTGAATGTACACGGCCAACAAAAATAGTGCATCTATGGGTTGGCCATTACCAGGGGGAAGATAAAGCTGCACAACCCTCCAATAGCCAGGTTGCAGGTTTGCTCTCTCAGCCTGTCCATTTTTCTTCTTTCGACGAAAAAGCGCACTGGGTAGGTGAGAATATAAGTGGGTACAAATAACGAAAAGAAGGTCTCGCAATAATGCCCCTAAGACATGATGTGAGGTAGAGGGGTTACTGCAAATAATGCATGAGAGAATCAAACAAAAGACTTTTTTTTTTTAAGTGTGCATTCTCCCTCAAGATGCAGACCCACGAACCTATCATCAACCATGATGTCCCCATGAGCACTGTACGAACCAATCCAAACAGATTGGTTTAAAGCTACTGAAAGTAGGATTGAGAGGATTCTCTCTCAAGGCAGGCCGATGATGCAAACCCTCTTGTCAACCATGATGTAGGAGATAGTCTCATGATAATCTCATCATGCTCCATAAGCGCTGTACGAACGGGTCCAAGCACTCAAAGAGAGCAATAAAGCCATATGCAGGACCAGGTCAAAGTATAACCAACCCAAGCACCCAAAGAGAGCACTAAAGCTGATGGGTGACCAGGTCAAAGAAAGCACGTCCATCATGTCCACCTGAGCCATATTTACATTCCTAATCAGGTCCATCATCTACGTAGACACTTGGCTTAATCAAGCACTAATAAGCCTGGAAATATAGGCTTGATTCACCCACGAGAGAGCGAAAATTCATCAACTAGCCTTGAAGATGCTTGAAGGAGGGTGCCTTCTCTAGTAGACTAAATTTGCAATTCAAAGAAGAAGAAACTCCTTAGACTTGAAAATGCTATTTTCTAGAAAACATAAATTACCTTTTTGTGCATGTATACCAATTTTTCATAAAGGAAATAAAGGGGGCAGGTCAGCTAGCGCATGACGTGACCCAAAAAAATGAATCGATTAGAATATACACAAATACAAATACTTATACATAACTGGGCCTTCTTTTCCCTCCATCTGTCCTCATTTTCTTCACGGGAGTCAACCACTGATCAGACCCCAAACTTACCGCCCCTCTATTCAATCCCATAACTTGAACCTTCTCGGGAGCCCTCTGTCCAGTGGCAACGGGCAGAAATGTTCCCACCTGGCTAGCCCCGACTTTCAAAGCTCCAGCATGCTTGCTGCTGTCACTGCTACTAACACCTACTGTCCTGACTTTTTTTCCTACTAGCTTTACACCTATTCGGTTGTCAGAATCCATAGCTGTCCTACTACTACCTGTATTTTTCCCTGGATTGATATCAGCAGGTGCTGCCACATTGATGGTCCTTATTATATTTAGAAGTTTTCCTCTGTCTTTGCGCTTCTTCTTGCAGAACACAAGGTCTACGGGGTGTCGAGGTTCTTCGGGATCACCACCACCACCTTTTCCATGCTCTAATTTCATCTTTATTCTCTCTGAGGTTTTCTGTACTACTGGCACAACCTTGCCTTTCTTATGCGACCTTTTGTTGCTCTCAATATGGATGCTTTTTCTGGGTGGCCTCTCTTCATTTGTCTCATTTGTTTTTGTGGCCAGACGGGCCATTAGTGAGACGGAAAGCTCTGTTTGGGATTTCCCAGTCCCAATTTGAGTAAGTTGCTGTCGGGGAGAAGACCCAGAACTGATGGTGGCTTGGCTAAGAGTAGCCAGAGTCCTTGTCTTTAGCGAGCTCAAATCGTTGTCTGGAAAGCTGCGGTGCATGCGCTGGAAGTACATACCTTGCAGCCTCCGAATGTATGTTTTCACCTGTGCACGAGTAGTGCATAAGCTGCTTGATTAAGAGAAGCTTCACGATTCAAATTTGATGTCAAGTTGAATTCCGTAATCAATTTCAAAATATAAACTAACACCAATATCAATTTACCCACATAAAAATACCATCCTGAATACTAAAGCTTTCAAGGGTACCAAATGCTTGCACAAGGCCATATAACAAGAGAGTCAAAGCTCAGGGCATCAAAATCAAGAGAGTCAAAGCTCAGGCCATATAACAAGAGAGTCAAAGCTCAGGGCATCAAAATCAAGTAGCTTAATGCTTGAGAACTTTGATCGAGAGTATGTCATTCATGTAGCGAAGCTGGCGCTTCCCCCCCCTGCGCGACTCCAACTGCCACCATTCGCCTCCCCTCCTGGCCGCCTGTGTCTCCCTCCATCGCCTCACACCAGCACCCTCCCTGGCCGCTTGCGCCACCTTCGCTTCCGCCACCCACTCCCGCTTTGCTGATGTCCCTCCCTCGCCCTTGCCCCCCTCGCCTCAGCTTTGTTCCTTTTCCACCTCACCCCCTGCCAGTGACTCCTCGCCTCAGCCTCACCTAAGCCCTCACTTCCTTTTCTTCTCCTCACTGCCTGTTTTCCTCCCTGCGCAGCCCGCCAGGCTGTGCATCGTTGCCTCGCCACCCTTTCCCCCCTTCCTTCCGAGCTTTCCCCCCTCCTTACCCTCTCCCCAACCTTCCTCGTCAGGTGCTTTTAGCTTTCGGCAACTTCTGGTCTTGAACCCCTGAGAAGACTCCATAGCAGCTGCTCCGTCATCCCCAACTGAGTCCACCATGGCTTGCCTCTCCTTTTCAGAAGACGATCTCCAGTTCCTCACTTCGATAGTCGCTTCTGTGGAGGCCACCACCTTGGTATGCAAGATTGTGGGTAGCCTTCCGGCACACGGACAATTCAAGGATCTGTTTACAGGCAAGCCTTCTTGGCACACTTGGAAAGATCACTGACATTCATCCCTTGGAGTGTAACTATCAAGTTGAGTTCGATTCACCTGCAGCTTCGGACAGAGTCATGCAGCTGAGCCCTGTCGCACTACGTATGGCCCATGCCTTCTTTGCGAGGTGGCAGCACGGCTTCAACCCGGCATCTGACCCTTTGGCTCACGTCTCAAGCTTTCTTGAGACAGCCTGCTTTCCAAGTCTTAGGAAGGAATACCTTCCTCTCCTCCCTGTGATAGGTGGTGCTATTGAGAGAGTGATGGAATCCCCCACCACATTCTTGTACGGACTGCTGTGTTTCCATCCCTTCATATCTACATTGCCTCTCCAGAGTCAGTGCCTCATGCCATATCACTCCCTAGCTTTCGGGGACCGTATTTTGCAGAGAAATGAGTACTCTGGCCTCCCAAGCCAATGTTTCATATGCCGACAGATGGGACACCTCGCTAGAGCTTGTCCTTGTTAGCAATCCAAGAGGCCGCCTCTAGTGCTTCCCACCCCCCTCCCCCGCCCTGCGCGCCGGCAACTTCTTGTCTTGAACCCCCACAAGGCCTCCACCTTGGGTATGCAAGATTGTGGGTAGCCGCTCGGCGCGCACAAACAGTTCAAGGATCTGTTTATAGGCAAGCCTTCTTGGCGCACCTAGAAAGATCGTTGACATTCATCCCTTGGCGTGTGACTACTATCAGGTTGAGTTCGCTTCACTTGCAGCTTCAGACAGAGTCATGTAGTTGAGCCCCATCGCACTACATATGACCAAGGCCTTCTTTGTGAGGTGACAGCACGGCTTTGATTGGCATCCAACCCTTTGGCTGGCATCTCAAGCTTTCTTGTGACAGTTTGCTTTCCAGGTCTTAGGAAGGAATACCGTCCTCTCCTCCTGGTGAGGAGGTGGTGCTATCGGGAGAGTGATGGAATCCCCCTACCACCGTCGCTTCGATTCATGTACAGACAGCTGTGATTCCATCCCTTTGTATCTCCGGAGTCAGTGCCTCATGCCATATCGCCCCCTAGCCTTCAAGGGACCCTATTTCGCAAAGAAATGAGAGGAGGAGGCCATATATGTAGAGCTCTACAAAGAGTTAGAGGAGATTGATAGACGAGTCTCTCACACTCGTCGTGGCCGCCGAGCTAGAGGTGGAGTACAGGTTCGGCCTATTCTTACCTTTGGCTCTCGGACCTCTGATCGCCAAGTTGCTACCTATGTAAGACGTGGCTCTCAGAGCTCTACCTCCCCAGCGATTAGAGTTGAGGATACTTCCATTGCGGAGTCTTCTTCGGCAATTCGTGGTGATATTAGGGAGCCCGAATATGATGATGAGGGCAACGTTGGTGGGAGCTCTGAGGTGTCCTTCTCTAGTGAGGATATGGAAGAGCCTAGCGATAGCTCTGAGTCCTGACTCCTGCCATAGATGGTGACATAGGCTTTTAACCTCTATAGTCCTCTATGGGCTTTTTGCATTTTTGTACTCACATTTTTGTACTTGCCCATGTAGCATGCCGACTTTTGCGGCTTTATATATATTCATGACTCTTTGACATGTCACATGTACATTTGTCTACTTTCATTTTCTATGCAAGTTGCAAGTTGCAAGTTGCAACATTCTAAATTTTTATGTTTTGGGTAAGTTTTGCATCTATATTTATATTTTCTATGCAAGTTGCAAGTTGCAACTTCTCTTAGTTTTGCATCTATATTTATATTTTTAAGTATTTTTTAATGGACCGTACCTCCACTGTATTTTTATTTTTAAAATTTAGCAGTGTGTTTCGAGACCGTATTTGAACAAACCGTACCGAATCGAACTTTTCGTACCTGACAACTATGGTTTCATCTACCTACAAATGGGACACCTCGCTAGAGCTTATCCTCGTCGGCAATCCAGGAGGCCGCCTCCAGTGGTTCCCCCCGTTGGCCCCAGCTCACATCTTCCCCAGGGGGTGGGAGGGACACAGGCCCTTAGGTACCAAAGTGCTAAGACCCGACCTCAGTTGAGACCGGCTTAGGAGAGTGGCAAACCTCTAGCCTGAGGCAGAACCGCCGGCTGACTTCTAAAGCAGAGGGGCACCACCAGGATACAAGAGGATACCGTTGTGTCAAAGAACCATTACGAGCATTCTCTCAGCAAGCCCCCCCCCCCCCCCCCCCCCGCGACAATGATGCACATGCCCCCTCCCCCCCCCACCCCCCCCCCCCCCCCCAAAAAAAAAAGTTACCTTTGAGCAACCCGCCCCAGCCCCCCCATCCGGTCATCGAGATCCCCCTCCAGGCCCTTTGACCCTCCAGAGCCTTAGGCAGACCCATCCTCGCACACTAGTCACATCCCTCTAACTAGTCTTACGTAGTCTCCAAGTCCATGGCGAAGTAGATGACCACTTGCAGCTCCCTCTGCTCCCACTGTACCGGAACCCCATCCTCCCCCCCCCCCCCCTTTCCACCTCTCTAGATATTCCCTCCGACCGCACCTGACCCAGAGCGGAGGAAACCGGCCAGCTCAGCCCGCTCTTTGATCCATCCTTTTACGGAGCCAGTAGAGATGACCATTGCTGCCTCTCCAGTCCTCCAGAATCGCTAGACACCCCCCAACCCCCAGGGCAACCGGGTGCTAGGGCAGCCGGTTGATTACATCTTTTTCTAATGCCTTCCCATCGTAGGAGCTGGTATGTTTGAAGAGACAGTGGTTCCCATTCGCATGTGTGTGGTGTCACATCACTCCAGACCGTCCACCCACCGAGAGTGGCGCAACAATCTTCCCCTTCCCACTGAGTGCAGCACAGGGGACAGACTACAGCATGAACTCAATGTCCACCCCACCACACTATTCAGGGGCAAGCCATAGAGCTCTCACACCATTTGCACCACCTATGTATCACTAATGTGCTTACCCACCTCTAGCCTTTGGCTCAATGGAGTTGGGTGGCTCAGGCCTTAGAGATCAGGCAGGGGAGATGGTGTCTTCCGGCATGGAGGTGCTGCTTTTTGTGTTTCTTCATGTTTCAGTGACAGTACCACTTCCCCCTCTTCAGATACCTGCATTGTGACAGCTAGAGCCTAAAGTATGCATACTCCAAGGCTTGAACAGAGTGGCTCCACATGGAGGCCAAGATTCGCGCCCATCTGGTGCGGCTGCACCCCAGGACAAACAGTGATTACTCTCCATCGAAACCCATGCCCAAGACTCCTCGGCAGTTCAAATAGTTCCGCTTCCCACCAATCTTAGTAATGCATATTGTCTCATGGAACATCCAGAGTGTGGGGGGCCCACAATGCTTTCAAAGGCGTGATGTTCTTAGAGAGGAGCTCCACAGTGCCGCACTTGGTGGACCCATTGGCATTCTCTTCATTCAAGAGCACCATCTTTCAGAGGGACGTACCCACTACCGTTGCGGGAAGATCTTATAGGGCAGGAGTCACACCTTCTATTCCATTCTTTTGGACCCTCCCGGACACAAGGTGGAGTATGCATTTCCATCAATGAGCAGCTATAGCCGCCGGCGTTGGTCGACTAAGTTATCATTGTTGCTGAATGAGCTCAAGGGGTGACCATCAGGATTGGAGAGGATTGTGTGGGCTTCCTAAATGTGCCGAACGATGCAACAGGCAAGGCCACCTTCTAGAGTACAGTTCATCAGTCCCTGCTGGCAAGCGGATTCCTAGTGTATGGGTGGGGATTTTAACATACTAGAGTCGACAGAGGACAGACTCGGAGGTGGCACGGCTATAGTATTTGCTACAAATTACTCGACTTGGGAGGAGCTGATTTTGGCTCTTAGGAAACAGGACCCTTGGCATCTTCCAGAGTTTGGACGCAGCCCCAGGAGTTCTCCAAATCCTACGAGAATACTGACCCTAGCCTATCGAGATTAGATCAGTTCTCTATAGATGAGGTGGCTTGTGGTCATGGTGGCATGATTGGTATTTTGACAAACACTACTTTCTCTGATCACGCACAGGTTATTCTCTCCCTGAAAGACCCCTCGAGGCAAGACAAACATTTGAGTACCTGGATTCCAGATAGCCTCATCCAGGATTCTGAGATTTGCAGCACGATAGAGAGGATTTGGGAGAGGCTACTAGATTTTCACTCAGAAGCAGCCCCACAAGCGCCTTTGAGAGATTAGCAGTCTATTAAAGGAGACAACGTAGAGCAGATTGGCGGGCTTGTTGGGCCAAGGGAGTGATGGAACCTACAACGCAAACACACACAGACACACACTCGAACAGAGAGCCCTATGAAGCTGACTAACAATTATAACAAGTGAGAGTATAAGGTACTATATACCTAGGGATAAGTGTCCCAACACACCAAGAGTGTGTTCACCCGGGGAAAAAACCCAAGCCAACACTTTGTAAAAAGTGCCCGTGTGTAAGTGACTATTCACACCAAGACTTCCCGGAGGCCAAAGGCTAACAAAACCCCCTGAAGTGAATGGTGTGAACGTGTACATGGCGTAGCAACTACCCTGGTAGACGTAATACATTTAAAGCTTTGCAAAAAGCTTCAAACTCCTCTCTTGAAAGAGACTTTGTAAACCCATCTGCCACATTGGCCTGTGTAGGCACGTAAGTGAAGGCTCTCTCTCTTGCATGGAGCCTCTCTCTATCATAATGATAATGCACCTCAATGTGCTTTGTCCGTGCATGAAAAAACGGATCCCACGCCATTGCCAATGCACTCTGGCTGTCAATGAAAATGGTGGTAGAAGATAACTATCAATAGACAGTGGAGCCATAGACACTCCACAATAGTTGTGAATGCTGCGCTGTACTAAGCCTCACAACAACTAGAAGTGGCCATTGTTGGTTGCTTCTTGCTGAGCCATGAAATGCATGAGATTCCAAGGAAATAGTTACCACTGGTTGACACCCTCGTGTCATAACATCCTGCCCAGTAATCACTATCAATGTAGGTGGTCAAGCATAAAGAAGACACATTGCTATAAAATAATGCAAAGTCTTGAGTGCCTTTAAGGTAACGAAAGACACGCTTCACTGCTTGCCATTACCTAGTGCCAAGGCAATGCATAAATCTACTCAATTGTGACACTGCATACTGAAGGGTAGTGCATAGATAAATAAGGCATCCCACAGCCTGCTGATAAGTGGCAATATCAAATGGCTCGAAAGAGTTCCCAAGTGATAGTCATAAGCCTAGTTCCATAGAAGTAGATACTAGAAACAGATTTGCAATCTGTCATTTGGAACCTTTCTAAGAGCTCCTCAATATATCTTCTCTTAGATAGCATGATGCCCCCCTAAACTGGTATAAACTGGATACCCAAATAGTAATGCAAAAGCCCCATGTCTGTAACATCAAATGCATATGAAAGCTAAAATTAGCCCCTCATTAGGGCCAGTCACTAGCAAATCATCCACATAAAGGTTCAGGATTATGAAATTATCCCCTTGTTTGCGAACATGGAGGGTACTCTTAGTAGGGCTATTCTTTTTTTTTTTCCGAGAAAAGATCCTTTCATTAGTTATATAAAAACGCCCGAAGGGCTACAAAAGATCTCTCCTGCTCCTAAGAGAGAGAAGAGCAGTGAATACATCATGGCAGCCCGGGAGACTCTCCCTAGGTGCTGCAAAATACAAGCATCAGTATAAAAAACTGAGCGGCTAAATCATACAATAGGGGGGGGGGGAAGAGCCAAACAGGTGGCCTGTAGTGCCAACGGGGGCATCCCGTGTGTAAGGTGTAGAACGGGCCACAGCGCCAAGTGGTGTGAAAGGCCTGGCGCCGTAAGATCGCCTCATCCGAGTCTCCCCGGATGCGGTCGTACTGTCCTCGCAGGGTGTGGATCAACTCCTGCCAAATCCCCCGAACAGTCTCTGCTGGTGGCTCTAATCTCCCCTCAAAGGCCGTAAAGCACCGGGCCCTCCAGGTGAACCAGATGGTGAGGCTGCTGAGGAGCTCCCATCGTAAATCCCTCTCCTGTGTCCAGCTGGCGGACGAGAAATCCGGTGCCGGAACCAGGCGAGGCTGGCCCCTAATAAATCTGATGGCCTGACTGCCCTGCTCCATCTCATAGCCCATAGCAGGCCCTGACGAAGTCGACCAAGCAGCGGCACCCCACGTTAACATACCCTCTGGAGAGAGGGGGGCCAGAATACGCAGTATCCGCAGCCAAATCTGCTGTGCCTGAGGGCAGTCCCAAAGGCAATGTCTCTGTGTCTCCATAGGGTGGCCGCATCGGACGCAGGCCGCCGGAAGACCGCTGTAAACAAGCCAAGTGCCAACTGCTGAGCCCCTGTGGGCGACCAGCCACTGAAAAGCCGAGATCCTGCGGGCCTGCCGACTAGCCCAGAGCCGAGCCCAGAAATCCTCCAGGAACTCCTGTGAGAGCCCCTGCAATCGCCAATGCCCCGCTGCCGCTGGAGAAACCGTCCTCCTCGCCGTCAAAATATGCCGTCCCAGCCGAACAGTATACTGGAAAAAGGTGATCTCTGTGGCCTCAAGGGATGCATAAGGATCATGCCACTCGTACTCCCCGGGGTCCCACTGTAGCCGGGCCAAGGGGCGCGCTGCATATGCCCATATGCACCAATCCGGGAGCACATCAGCAGGGTCGGGGTCAATATGCCACTTCCGAGAAGCGGCAGCCACTACCCGAATCCTCTGGAAGGTGCACTCTGCAACCAAAGGCGACTCCACCTCCACTCTCTGGAGTCTGCCCTCATCCTGAATCTCATAGTAGAGGCATCTGCCATCCTCAGTGCTAGCTCTGACAGCAATCAGGATCTCCAACTGCGTAAAGGCTCCCATCCACCGTGGGGCCACTGGCTCGAGAGGTGTGAACCACTCCTCTGTAAGTGCCTCCTGAATATCATCCCTCATAATCAACCCCCCTCTGAAGTGACTCAGCCTCTCCACCTGGATCTCCTCTGGTAGACTGCAGAAAGCTTGCCAGTCTCCAAAACTACAAGCTGGGCCTGCCGCTAAAGGTCCCCAGGCTAGACGAGGCCGAGAACCCAGCATATGACCCTGCTCCGTACGAACCGCTGGGCTCCAGATGAGCGGCTGCCTGGCCCGCTCCTCAACACAAGAAGGAGGCCGCTGAGAGAGCCCCGGTCTCAGCAGCTCCCAAGCTCTCAGGATACTCAAAGCAAATCTGTCCTCCCATCCTCTACTGAGGCCTGTCCTCCTCATCTCTATGAAGATCCAGCGAATCTCTGGTGCCCAAGTACCCCCTGCAGGGGGCGCCCGAGCCTGCAGTCGCTGCAAGAGGAGCTCTTTCCAAGGCTCAGCGCCTGGAAGCAACCCCCGAACAATAAGCTTCCCCAATAAGGCTCTGCTCTGATCGACTGGATCTATAATACCCAAACCGCCCTGAGCCAGCGGAAGTGTAATAACTGCCCATGCAACCTTTGCCCGAGCTGGCTGACCGTCCCGCCCAGACCACAGAAAGTTCCTGATCAGCCTCTGTACCTGGTTGATGCAAGAGCTCGAGAAAATCCAACAAGACGTAATGTACCACATGGTCGCTAACAGCACCTGATTTGCCACCACCACCCTCCCAGCCAAGGATAGTCGAGTTGTACTCCAATACAATAGCTTCTTCCGAATGCTCAGAAGAAGCGGGGCAATCTGCTGCTCAGGTGACAAATCGAGGCCAATCTGGCATCCCAAATACCGCACTGCTGTGCCTGGAGGAATCCATCTAAAACCGGGGTCCGGGCTCCATGCCGGAGTGGGAGCACTACTGATCCAAAAGGCCACTGTCTTGCGCCAATTGATCAATGCTCCCGAAGCTGCACTAAAAACCTGGAGCGACTGCTCAGCCCGCATAAGATTGGCCTCTTGGCCATGCAAAAATAAGCCCGTGTCGTCTGCAAACTCAGCATCAAGCAAATCCTCCCCCCGGACTGGGAGCTGAAGTCCTCTCAAACCAACCTCCTCTGCCGTCAAATACATACTCATAGCCTCCGCAAAGAAGAGAAAAAGGAAAGGGGCGAGAGGACACCCCTGACGGACTGATCTGGTCAGCTCAAAACTCGGCCCCCGTCCTCCTGCAATCAGCACCTGGCTGCGAGCTGTGGAATACAAAGCTGCCACCCCTCTGATCCATCCTGGCTCAAAGCCCAGGCGAAGCATAGTGCCCTCTAAGAATCCCCAATCAACTCTATCGTATGCCTTCTCAAAATCGAGAAGCATCACGACCAAGTCCTCGCCAAGAAATCTAGCTCGGGCCGTCGCCTCCCAGAAAGTAAAGATGTTGTCAAGGATACTGCGCTCCTTGACAAATCCTGTCTGAGTAGCATGAATCAACTCCCCCAGGAAGGGCTGGATCATCAAACTCAGGGCCTTTGCTAAGACCTTGTAGACAGTATTGAGGATCGTAATAGGCCTCCAATGCCGAATGTCATCTGATACTCTCTCCCCCTTGGGGATAAGATAGATCAAGCCCTCTGAAAAGCTCTGCGGCATCACCCCAGTGTCCAAAACATGCTGAAAGCCCCTGCGGAGGCCTGGCCCCAAAAGGTCCCAATAGCGCATAAAAAAGGCCGACGTCAGTCCGTCCTCCCCTGGGCAACTATGTCACGGCAGGATCCTCAAGGCCTCGGCAAGCTCAATCTCTGACAGAGGCGCACCTAGAACTGTACGCATATGGTCTGTGACCCTCCTCTGCACATGGGCCCACACAGTCTGTCTGCAAACATCTCGATCCTCAGTGGCTGGCTCCGCTGAAAGCAGGTCACTATAAAAAGCAGTGGCAATGGCTCTGATCTCCCCGAGCTCAGTAGCTACCGATCCATCCGGTCTACCAAGCTGGCGGACTCCTGCTCGCGCATGACGGGGTCCAGTGATCTCAAAAAACTCCCCAGTCACTCTATCACCAGGCTGCGTCCACTGAGAGGCCTGACGACGATAGTAAAACTCATGTCTCTGCTCCTCTACCTCTCTAACCTCCTGGCGTGCCTGGCTCAACTGGGACGCCACCCACTCACATGCAGGCTGCTGCTCCTGAAGGCGCTGTAGCGAAGCAAGGCTGCGTCTCAGCCGTTGCTCCCGCTCGCGAATCTCTCCCAGACGTGTCAAAGCTGCAGCGTGCAGAAAAGAGCTAAGATCAATGAGTCCCTGGGCACACTGGCCCGCTGCATCCTGGTCAGAGCACTGACTATCATGCCAGATCCTCTCAATATCCTCAGCGAGACTGGGATCTGCAAGTACCCTCTCTGGGATCCTCAACTGCAAGCTGGGCTCCCGTGTCCCCTCCTCCAATGTCAATATAACTGGCGCATGATCTGAAAATGAGGTGCCAGCGAGAATGCCGACGGAGCCCCCTCGCTCCCCTAACAATCGCCCACATAAAAGCGATCAATCCGTGATAGATTAGTCCCTCCCTGCCGGCGATCCGACCGAGAGAAACTAAGACTGTCCTGAGACCGGGAGAAAGCCCCATGCTGCCATGCATCAGTGATCCTCAGTGACATGCAAAACCGGTCCCAAGCTGCAAGCTCCGTGCCGTGCACTGTAACATGACTGCCTCCCACCCTATCTGTCGGGTCCTCAAGCATGTTGAAGTCTCCCCCAACACACCAATGTGCGGCCTCTGGCAATGCATCTGTAACCTGAGTCCAGAACTCTGCTCTGGCACTAGCATGATTGGGCGCATAGATGTTGAGCACACCCAATAGCTCATCATGCATCCTCAGAATGACATACTGTGCTCTACCAGGCACAATGATCCCTCGATCCACAATGGCCTGCCGCCATACATCTGCAATAACCATGCATACTCCTCCCTGTCCACCCAAAGGACCAAACCCTGCAGACCAAAAAGTGTCCCATCTACCAGGCATCACCGAACCATATCTCCGGATCTTGCTCTCACCCAAGTGGTGCTCCTGCATCATCAAAATGTCAATGCTGCCACCAACCAGGCATCTCTGAAGCTCCTGCCTCAAGCAACCTCGATAGCGTATAAAGTGTGCTCCGCCAAGGCCCTGTACATTCCATGAGATGATCCTCATGGATGCCCTGCTGAGGTGGATGCTGTCTCAGCCGTGCGACGGGCCTTCGCAAGCGGCTTGGATGGAGAGTAGTCCCCATCCGAACGGCTGCGAATCTGCCCACCCGGTGTACTGCAAGAATCCCGGATCAGGCGCCAGTGGCTGTGGCCCATGGCGACTGCCTCCTGCTCTGACAGAGAAACCTCATGTATACTCACATATCCAGGGTCGCGTGCCAAGTCTGCCACTATGCGCACGACCAGATGCCGAATCCCTGAGGTATCCACACTCCCGGGATCCATGAAAAAATGAGCCAACTCCCAAAGTCGGCCTATCACATCTGTCACCTCCAAATCGCTCATGTGGTGAGAAAACTCAACTGCCTGAGTCTTCAAAGTGCTGAGAGCGAGCTCTAGAGTCCACTCCCGATCACAAGGTCCACATAGAGGGAATGAGAAGGCCACCGCTGAGTCTAGTGCCTCCTCCCCGCGGGCCAGAGGTATCACTACATGGACTCGAATGGGTGCTGGCTCATGGGGGCCCTCTGCTCCAAAAAGCCGTGTAAAGGTATAATCAAAGGCCTCCGAGCGCTGTCTAATGCCAAGGCGACTCAGCCGACTGCGGATAGATGAAATCCGTGAGGCTCTAATCGGCATAGGTCTCCTCTGTGATGCTCGAGCGAGGTCAGTGCTCAGCGCTCTCCGGACTGCAGGTGAGCGCCAGGGAACTGCCAGGGTCTCCCGGGAAGGTGAGGCGGGCGGAGGGGGAGGAGGGGGAGGCGAAGGAGGTGGAGAGGGAGCCGCTGCCGAAACCGGAGCGGGGGCGGGAGGAGGCGAAGGTGGAAACGAGGCGGTGGGAGGGGACGGGGGTGGGGGGGATGAAGGAGGGGGAGCTGGCATCTCCTGGTCCTCGGTCGCTGCAGGGGTCTCCTCCTGAAGGGGAGCAAAGCTGTTCCTCACGGGAACCCAGTGAGGCTGAGACTGTGGCTGCTGCTGCAGCGGTCTCTGGGCGTGCTGCTGTGGCTGTCTCCCTCGGCGGCGCCCCTGTCCAGGCTGCCACTCCGAGGTCTCTGTGGCCTGAGCAGGCGTCCCTGAGGCAGCCTGCCGAGCCGAATCTGTGGGCGGGCCATCAGTAGCCTGCTGCTGTGGTGAGGGTCGAGGTCTCCTGCGAGGGCAGGCCTTGGCCAGATGACCGACCTGCCTACAAATGAAGCACTGGTTCGGGAGCCCCGAGAACTCCACTCTCTGATCTATCCACCCCCCCCCCTATCCTAGGTAGCTGAATGACCTTAGGAAGGGAGGAGATGTCAGACACCAACACTCTGACCGAAGGTAGCCCAGCTGCTCTGGCCACCACTGAAGCTGCTGAGGGGCCCGTCTCTAGTACCGAGCCCACCAATGCTCCGAGCCTGGAGAGGAGCGGAAGATACTCCCGGCGGAGCCCAGGGAAACAAACTGTAATATGGAAGAGGCGCTCTCCCTGCTCCGCCGCTGCTGGGTCAAATCCATGCTGCCAAGGTCTGAAGAAAGCCCGAGCACCCCTGATGTCCAGAGGACTCATGGCAAGGACCTTGGCAACGCTCTGGGCGGCCTCGAACTCGATCTGATAATGGCCCCGGCCCAGGAGCTGTACATCCAGGATCTTGCCCACATCTGCAAGAAGGCGAGCCTGAAGAAGATCCCTGATCTCCCCTCTGCTGGGGCGAGTGCCGACTATACGGCAGATCCTACAGCTATCTGGACTTGCATAGGTGGCCTGAAGAGTCTTCTGTAATGCCTCAGATTGGTGGATACTCAGCCAATGTACGGTCTTCCTCATCCTTGTGTTGGGAGTCATATCGCTTGTTCTCAAGCATTGTACAGCAAATATTCCTGCTTGCAGGGGGGCCCTTCAGTGGATAAATTGGGACCCAATACTATGTCGTTTACTTCACTTCTATTCTCTTCTCCCTCTCTACTCTGTGAATTGGATGCTAAAGATCTCACCACATGAAGGCATAAAGAAGGCCTTGTTGTGCGTTACCACAATCAACCTCAGTGCATGTAACAGGACATCAAGATGGAAAGGCTGGATCATTTAACGGGAATGAAGGGGCTGATTTCTGCTGTTCACGCTCAAGAAAGGCATGAGGATAAGAAGCCCAGGCCAAAGCCAAGATCGGCATCTTACAAAGAAAACCATCCAGCTCTCTACCAAGAGTCCCCTATGTATCATCTTATCATATAGTTAGTAATGGGCTCCTTCCACGACAATTAAAAGATTAGGAAACCCCATCCAGCTGTGTATCAAGAGTCATGAAGGGAGATTTTTAAACACGAGCTCTTCAATCACACTATTAAAGAACTTGGCACACACCACCACTGCTAAAACGTCCAAGGAGGTTGCACCACTTGCAGGAGGAGGTTGCACGTCCTCCTGCACGACTTGGCAGGAGGCGGCTTGGTGGAACCACGTGATCTTTCATGATAACCAGTAAAGATAGGGTTGGGATACTTGTAAAACATAGAACAAACTCTAGTATGTGAACATCAAGCACATGCAATGTCTTGGAATAAAAGATTACCTCCGGTGATTTATAAAATCGAGCAGCATTATCAAGCATCAATAGAACATCAGCAGCAAAGTCAATCACACTTTTATATTCAAATCTCTCAAGACGTTGCTCGATTGTCCGTGCATCAACCGGATTGACAATAACTTTGTAATATCCAGGGCTTTCAGTGCGCTTTGGTAGCTCGAAAATAACAGTAGCTTGGTGTCCATCCTTCTCCACAGCACCCTTGAGCTTCTGAAGCACAACCTTGCACTGCAAAACTCCAATTTAAAAAGTAATCACAGTGACAGGTAGCAACTACAAAGCACAACAAGGGACTCTGGTTTGAGTGGTTGTGATAGCAGGTCCCAAGTTTGAAACCTGGCATCGAAGCTTAAGAAAAAGCCACAAGAAAAGGGGGTAGAAGGCAGAAGAAGAGAAACCTAATACTTCAGCAGCGAAAAACTTGTACCTTTTTCTGTGTACTCTCAAGCATACGTCCTGCCACCACCACACTAGAAGGGCTATTAAGACGACTCATCAATTTGGCACTCTCTTTGTGAGGTTCAACTGCATCATTATGTTGCTCTGTGAATCCTGGCAACCTACTGTGCTTTGGTATGATACGAAGCTGCTGTGAGGTGATGCTTTCTACTGGCTTTTTCCCAAGAATTGGCTCCAGTAGTTGTCTCCTCTTGGCAGGAGGCACCGACTGATCTGGTCTTCTTGACATGGTTTCCATAGCCCCCTCACTCTCATCACGAAACCTTTGTAGTTGTCGGTCTATCGGGCGTTCCACCGGCGAATAGAACTGCCTATCAATTTCCTGAGGCGGTCTCTCCAAAGGAAGCTGTGGGAAGGGTAATGTGAGTGGCAGCTTTCTCTCCGGATATTTTCCACCACCACCACTTGTGACAACTTTCTCTAGAGGACGCCTTCGAGGTTGCCGGGCACTTCGTTTACGCTTTATCTGGGGTTGCAAACCTTGCTCTTCTTCCCCATCCTCTAGCTCTTGTGCTGAGCTTTCCGAAGGTTGTGCCTCGAAATGTGAGTCGCCTGAAGCTGCTATCTCCCCTTCTTCAAGTTCATCTACCTGCCAAGGTATTAATACCATTGAGTAACATACAAGCAATCCGGAAAACATGAGGCTTTAAAACCCCCTAGCGAGCATAGCTGCCAACTAGCCCTTCATCAGAAAACAGCTTGAAAAAAAAAAAGTACAAAAGCAAGTTGTATACCGTGACTTGGGTGGTCGGTCTGCTCTCAAGGTCTGCTAGTGATACAAACTTTTGCTGAGACAGTGGTGGAGTTAGGCCAATCCCCCCTTCATTTCTGCATAGCTCTTCTTCTTCCTCATCCTGAGAAGACTCTGAAGCCTGATCTACAATATCGGTCGGTCCCTTTTCAACAGGATTCATGTCCAAAGATTCAGTATTGGCTTGTCTTGCACCTTCTAACTCCTCTTCTGAGACCTCACCTTCCTCTGGCTCTGTATTCATCAGTGCATCTGTCTCATCTTCATCGATTTCTTTTCTTATCTCCCCTTCCTCTTCATCATCAAAGACATCCTCTCGCACCTCTTCAGTTACTTCTATAGCGGTCTGAGTTTTTCCAGCCACAGTCAAACCTCTTCGTTTGCTGCTGTTGTTTTGTGAACCGTACTTCCTCTCCAACATGGTATCCTGTTTCTTATTTGATACATTGTCAAATGGTTCTGAAAGTAGCTTCTCTTCTGCCTCAGCTGTTCCAAATCCTTCCACAGTGCCCTTCTTGGAAGCCTGTTTTGACATTGCCCCTACAGCAGCATTCACTTCCCGGGAGCCTACACACAGCCATTTAGGGATCTGATGATGCTGCACCATCTCTCCTGGCCAATCATACTCTTCATCCATTTGATCAAAAAACTCTACCTCCTCATCACTTCTTGCAATCATCCGATTGACCTCCTGCAAGCTTGGCACATCATGCACACGTTCCTGATACCTCTCTTCATCATGCAGCAGTGCTTCGAGAGTCAACCTGCGCTCCTCTTGTGTTGTCCTCTGATCAAATCGCCCAGCATTGATCACCTCATCAGCCATCTCAATCTTGTGCTGTTGAATAGTGTTGCGCACCAAGCTTTCCACCGAGCCCACATACCGATCCTTTCCTGCCATATCATCATCTTCCATGTCGATCCTTCCTCCGCTTCGGATCTCATCTTCTTTGTCGAAGCTGGAGATGGTCTCCACAACAGCTTCCATGTAGATAACTCTCACTTCCCTCTTCTGTCCAATACGGTGGGCACGTGCCACTGCCTGCTCTTCATTTTTTGGGTTCGGATCTGGATCATAGATAATGACCGTATCTGCAGTTTGAAGGTTCAAGCCTCTACCAGCTGCACGAATACTCAAAAGAAAGATAAAGCAATCAGACCCAGCTCTGTTGAACTCTACAATGGCAGATTCCCGAGCCTCTAGGGGAGTAGTCCCATCAATTCTTCTATAGATCAGACCACGCCATTGGAGGTACTCCTCCAAGATGTCCAGCAATCTGGTCATAGTGCTGAAAAGTAAGACCCGATGGCCAGTATTCTGCAGCTTAATCAGTATTCTATCTAATATCCAGAGCTTTCCACATGAACGCACAGAAAACTCATTCATACGGTCACTGTAGAAGGGATAATTAAGAAGCGGGTGGTTGCACACTTTCCGTAGCTCCATGCATTTGTTTTGAAGGGGAGCATAAGCTCGCTTCTGTCTTTTACTGTTCCTGGCTGCTACTCTCACCTCTTCATCTTGAGGATCGAGCCTTATGGTTCCTGTGGCTTTGATCCAATCATATATTGAAGCTTGCAGGGCAGACATTTTACACCTCAAAACAATAGGAACCTGTAGCAATGTCGCATGAGTAACAAGTTAGCCGCCCGACCATCAGCCCAATATTGCGTTCAGCCACCCACAATCATATTCTACAATAGAAAACCAAAACATGTATACAAAATATATGTTCACCTTTGCCGGAAGAGAGCCTTCGACGTCTTCCACCCGGCGTCGAAGCATAAAAGGCTCCAAAATCTGATGCAGACGGTGAATAACAATAACCTTTTTCTCGGTCTCTAGCCAGTCATCCTCTGGACTCAGAGAGGTGCCGTCCTTCTGGAATGGCATTGAGAACCAATCTTGGAAGGATTTTGAGTTATCAAAAACCTCTGGTAGAAGCAGATTCAAAAGTGACCAGAGCTCCCGAAGATCATTCTGCATAAAATAAATCCAATCAAGTAAACAATTCAACAAGATTGCTTTCAAGACGTTATACTAGCAATCAAAACCTTTACAGAGAGATTCCTTGCACCCACCATCGAAAGGGCAAGGCTTGACACACGGGAGGTCCCAGCTGACCCATGGGTTTTCACCGGGACATTATGTCTGTAAAGACCCTCAGAATCAAAAGCCATATATTATATACTGTTACCTGCAGAGGAGTCCCTGTTAAAAGCAGCCGTCGCTGACAGCGGAAACGATCCAAGTCACGCGAGAGCCGCGATTCTCGGTCCTTCATGCGCTGCGCCTCATCGATAATCAAATATTTCCACTCGACCTTTGATAGCTTCGACCGGTCGCGCATGATGAATTCATAGGTGGTAACTAGCACGTTAAATTTCATTGCACAAACTTCCTGTATTAAAAAAGCAATCAGAGATTACGTTACTCTTGAAGCCTTTTTCTGCAGGGAATACTACATACATAGTTATACATATACATATGTATGTATGTGTGTGTGTGTGTGTGTGTGTATACATACATTATTGCATACATACATATATACATGCATAAATATTAAATATTAAATATACATATATACATAAACATGAATACACACACACATACATATACATTAACGCGCGCGTGTATGTACATAATTGTGTATGTATATTTTTTTTTGTGTACACACGCGCACGCGCACACACATACATACATATACATATATCATATGTGCATATATATGTCTCATGTGTGTATGTGTGTGTGTATATATACATGTATATATACATACATGTATATATATATGTGTGTGTGTGTGTGTCTATGTGTGTGCGCGCGCGCGTGTGCATGCATCGAGCGCAATATGGATTTGTCCCTAGAAGACAAACCATTGACAATATAACAAATACATACATAAGCATTGAATATGCCAAGTATACGCAGGGGGATGTTCTAATTATGCGGGTAGACATAGCCAAGGCCTTTGACATAGCGCATTGGGACTTTATAGCTTAGGTAATGGACAGAATGGGATTTGGACCTAGAGTAAAAATTGTCATTTTCTGGCTTTACCAAGAGGGAACAACTAAGTGCATTTTCGGCGGAGAACTTTCAGCCTCTTGGAGTCTTGGGGAATCTGTTCGACAAGGTTGTCTCCTTAATGCACTCTTGAATGCCATCGCGACTCACCCAATGCTCCTCTACATGGACAAACTAACACAAGATGGGCAGCTTCATGGTCTTTCCATGGACGGTACCCAGTTTGTGGCACAAACATATGCTGATGACTCTTTCTTTTTTCCAAAGAATACGAAGGCTGATGTAAGGGCTCTAATGAAAGCACACTCTCTATGGTTTGGCTGCAGGATTGCGTGCGTGATTTGAAAAATCCAAGTTGCTCCCTTTGAAAAATTATGATTGGCATTAGATTTTGTGGCCGGGTCAGATCTTGCCACCTAAAGAGATAGTCAAGCATCTGGGTTACCCCATTGGTTGGGAGTCGTCCTTGAAGGATGAGACTCAATGGGTGAGAGACAAATTGCACTGTAAAATTGAATATTCGAAATTATCTATATGGCCTCTACATGTGTGATTGCGGATAGTGCAGTCAATCATAATGGCATGTGCGCAGTTTTATCTTCCAAATTATCTACATGGCCTCTACATGTGCGATTGCATATGGTGCAGTCAATCATAATGGCATATAGTGCAGTCAATCATAATGGCATATGTGCAGTTTTATCTTCCACTACTACCTTGGTCGCATAGACAAATTGACAATTTCATGTCTAAAGCAATGGAATGCCTATGGAAAACCAAAGCAGATAGAAAAGGACTATGTTTGTTGGGCAAGAGCTTGTATGTTCGCCCAAAATGCATGGTGGGCTCAATGTCCTTAATATTCATTATCATATACTAGTAAGGAAGGCCACTCTTTTACCGGATTTTATAGAGCAGGTGACGCTATGGGCATGTATGTTGGGAGCTATGTGCACTAACATGCGTACAAATGCATATGGGTATTGGATTATCAATTATGATTTGGGTGTTTCACTGGCTGTATTCCAAGCTATCCATATGCAACTGCTCTTATTCAAGATTGGTAAGCTATCCATATGGAGCGCCCAGAGTGTGCGCACACGCGCATTTTATACGTATGAAACAAGTTTTCATACCTAGCCAAGCCTTATCCAGTTGAAAAAGGACATTTTTAACTAATCAACGAGAGACTACACGTTTTTCAAAAAAAATGTCTTGCGCCTCGGATTCTCCACACTAGCAACTTGCACGTCCACAAATCAGCCCCTCCTGCTCTTCTTAGCTCACGTGCCTACCATCTTTTTGGTTGGTTAACTCGATTTTGGCTGATTTTGTTTGATTTTACCCAAAAAACTAGATTGTGAAATTGGGGATTTTTCTTGCAAGAGTGCCAATCTTGCGCTGTGTTTATCACAATGCCTCACACCAAGAATGCCATGTGGAACCACGTCACTCTTATGGCAAATAACGGTGGTTCTGGCACTTCAAAGTGGGAAATGTAATTTTTTGAAGGTGGTTCTAGCATAACCTGCGGATTTGTGGGTATTGGTAGTTCCGCTCTGACAACAAAAAGAAGCTCTTTGCCAGTAGGACCTAGAGGCTCACTCAAGAGAGCAAGCAATAAGAGAAGCAATCAGGGAACTGACAAGGTTGTTCATCCAATGCACTCTAACTTTTAACATTGTGCAACCGCGTGAAAAGTCCTCACTAGACCATGCCCATGGATTATCTGACATAGAACCACTGTAGATCAGGATAGAGGACATACCTCAGAAACCCTACCAATGTTTCCATAGACCTAACGTCGAACTGATCGTGTGACCACAATAGACTGTGGCTAGAGACTCACCACCCAACCGTAGGTTCGTTACCTCGAACCACCCCCGAGCCTGAGGTCATATTGCCACGAGCTTGCCACAGTCAAGCCAAGATATCCTGTACGCTCCTTGGTAACCCCAAGCAACCGCGTGGCTACTTGATCTCTTGTATCTAATAAGTAACCCCAAGTCACTTACATAGTAATAACTTTGCTATAAGTGGTTATAAAACTTTCTTGCTTCCTTTTGCCTATTATTAGCCCTTAGTTATTATTATTATCCTGTAGATATTATTTCCAATCCCACAACCAATCTAGACCTCCTCTAACAGCACCCTTAGCCTACGTGTGAACCCTCTAGATAACCACGCCCTTGGCTAACCCTTAACCCTAATTTGGGATTAACCCTAACCCTAACCTTGGGTTAGTCCACGGGTTTCCTGCCCTAGCCCTAGGCTGGTCAAGACGTAACATACTTCCCCCCTTAATTTAATTCATGTCCTCACAAATGCACAAGGAAAACAAGCTTCTGTAAGAAAACCCTCAGATCCGAACATCCGTCTATAGCATCTACTCAAGTCTACCGCCTCTTATCTAAAGCCAGTGTAAGACTCCTCTTGCAGAACTTGCTATAAAGATCCAATTGCTTATTGTCAATCCAACTCTCGTCCAAGAGCTAAATCCCAATAGGACAACCAAGTCACGAAGTGTTGTCGGCAAACACTAGTTCATTTAATATGCCAACAAGTCCTAATATACTTTCAATGTGTTTTTGCATAACCAGTAGATACTCACGTCTACTTTAGGGCGAGCATAAAATTTCCCATCAAATTTTGTGTATGTCCCATGTGTTCAAAAGCCTGAAGATCACAAATGACTTTCAAACAATCCTACGTATGTCCCTTGTTCTCGAATAACCTAAAGACAGCATACAACTTTACAACAAATTCCATCCCTAACATGTCAATGGGTTATGCCCCATCAAATTGGTGGAAAGTCCATTACTCGATGAGTAACTTGAGTAACTTATCATGTCACCCTTTTTCTCATTCCCCCGAATTCGGGATGAACATGTCCTCATGTAGAGTCCCTACTTCCGAAACAAACAAGAAAGTATAACATCATACGTGGAGTTACATCCACTATGCATCAATATCACTTGGCCATCACGAGAGAGTGTGAGGAATCACCCTACGGGTAACATGTCGTCATGTGCACGCTAGGGGCAGGCAGATTAGCGAGCTAGAGTATGATATGTTGTGCGCGGACATGTGCTTTTTGGTCCGCTATTGATAGCGTGTGCTTTTTGGGCGTTCCTTCCCTATTTATTGGGGGGAGGGGTACCAGTTGGGCACACACCGACAGATGGAGCACAGGAGTGCAAACCGCGTGGAGCACCATCGCGCAAGAGGCCGACGTCCTTGGGGGACAACCCGAGGTGGTAGAGGACACCGGACGAGGACGATGGCATGGCACTCACGAGAGCATGACGCTCTAGCTCGTGGCTCGGCGGGGACAGCCAAGTCTTGTGGGCTTG